>NW_028119800.1:0-57500 GCF_965119305.1 Pelophylax lessonae
CTCATATAAACAGATGCTGCTCCCATACAGTAAACCTCATAGGCGCTGGGTAATAGACTACAGCACTGTGCCATTAACAGCTAAACCCACCTTCATCCATCTCTGCGGTCCCACTGTAGTTCCTTTATGGGAATCATTATTCCAAGCTTTTGTTTATAAATAGATATATACATATATAAAACTCCAAAGTGACTGTGCACTGTGTGCAAAACTGCAAATTAACTATATCAGTCCTTCATGCATATATCGTGACTAATCACAAGTGAGTCAATAATGTTCAATTGACTTAAAAAGTGTTCTTATGCTTGATAGGTGACAATACTTGGTGTAAACTTCTGTGGGATAATCCAAAAAAGTGCTCTTTGTGCTTGAAGAGGTTGTAAACCCATACAACTTTTTTTTTTTTGCAACCTGAAAGAGAAACACATAATGAGCTAGTATGCACAGCATACTAGCCTATTATGAAATACTTACCTTAGAATGAGCCCCGCCGTGCCGCCCGCTTACCTGTATGACGGGCGACATGTCCAGTATCTGATTGGCCGGATGCCGCGGTGACGTCACTCCCACGCACGTGCGTGGGAGCCGACAGTCACAGCACCAGCGGCCGTTCCTTCAGAGCGCATGCGCCAGTGATGTCACTGGCTGCATGTAAGGTAAATATCTCCTAAACGGTACATGTTTTGGAGATGTTTACAGTACCTATAGGTATTCCTTAATATAGGCTTACCTATAGGTAAAAGTGTCAGAGGAGGGTTTACTTCCTCTTTAATAAAGTGACCATGAACAACACTTGATATAAGCTCCAGTGGGATTAGTGCATCTATGTTGCCTCCACCGCAATCACAGCCCACTTACCAGATGACCCCTTGAGTACCAGATGACATACTGAAGTATGTACTGTGACATACTGAAACACTGTTATACAAGCTGTACACTCAATACTTTACATTGTAGCAAAGTGTTATTTCTTCAGTGTTGTCACATAAAAAGATATAATAAAATATTAAAAAAAATGTGAGGGGTGTACTCACTTTTGTGAGATACTTAATATATTAATATACACACACACAGGGCAAAAACAAAAAAACAGAAAATTGAATTGGAATGACGTGTGATGACGAAACCAGGACATGTGTATGTGTATACCTTATACGCATTGGGAAGGACAAAGGACAAAATTGTTCACCAGATCAAGTAGGCTATAGATGACGGTTATGATTGGTGATTTATCCTTGTGGATATGTGAATGCAGCGCTGCTTAAAAATATATCAATATGAATAAATAAAAGTGTTATAATCTAACGATCATATACTCATAATTATCATAAAATTATACAAACATATATTTCTAATAATCAAATAAATAGGATTAAATAAGATTAAATAAATAGGATTAAATAAATGTATTGTGCTTGAAATAAAAGTCCATTAATAAATCCTTCCGGAGTGGTGTGTCCTTCCCCAATATTTATAAAGTGCTTGAGTGCTTGATCTGTGCTTTACATGGGGTTTCCCCCTTCAGATGTCTACTTACCACTAAGTAGATATAAGCAGGCATGAACAATTAGACTTTGCACTCCGCATCTCCAATAAGGCAAGGAAGGAATGTTGCTGGAAGATCAAGGTTCATTCCCCGTGTCCTCAAGGAAAAAGACTATTCATAGTGAAGTTCGTTTAAACATCACATTTATTGGATAAACAACGGGGGTTTATACTCACAAACATCACACAGTAACATGCAGGGAATAAAACAGAACGGCTCGGTGGTGTGCTGATCCCGCAGCATGCAATCCTCCGGCCGGAGATCACGTGGTACTCGCTCTACCTATCGCTAGACGCGTTTCGCTGTGACACACAGCTTCATCTGTAGCTCTTATTTATCCTTGACCACTTACGGACCGCCCACTGTGTATTTACGAAGCTACTTTGATGTTAATTACCGGGGTTATGGCAATGTACATGGTAATCTCTGTACATTGCAAGGATTTTAACAAACATTGTTGCAGATTTCTAACGTTTATTGTTCTGAAGAAATCATTGTTTGTTCTTCTGTGCCTCTGTGATGAGTGGGTCAAATGGGAGTGGTTTCATAATTATCTGTCAGCTGTGGCAGCTGCAGGGCTCTAATGAGGAAATCCGCTGGACCTGCATCCCTTTAGACATGTTCCTATTGGGAGTATCTCACCAAAAATGAAATTTTGTTGCAGGGGATGCCAGAAATCTGACTTGTATCTTATGCATACTTCTGGGAAAATTGGTGAGCCAATCACACAAGCAGGACATTTTTTTTCTGGGGTGTGGTCAGTACACAATCTGTGTACAAAACAGCTTCAGGTAGCCATATTGCATTGCATTTTCAGAAGATTGCAGATTGAAAAGGAAAAGTCATTTTTAATAACATTCAATTACAATATGAATGTGTCACAGTTGTATACGCTATATTGTTTTTTCTTTATTTGCTATTTTATTCCCCCCACGAAAGTGCAGTTACCCTTTAAGGGAGGGCTCCTTTCTCGACCAGCCCTGCCAAAAGGGGGCTACAAGGGCAAGAAAGGAGTTTAAAAAAAAAAATACGTCAAGTTCTTCCACCTCGGATTCGCTCACCCTGGTCTTTATGGACCTTGCTTTGTGCACTGATGCGCAGTCATGTTGGAACAGGAAGGGGCCATCCCCAAACTGTTCCCACAAATTTGGAAGCATGAAATTGTCCAAAATGTCTTGGTATGCTGACGTCTTGAGTTCCATTCACTTGAACTAAAAGACCAAACTTACCCCTAAAAACAACCCCACACCATAATCCCCCCCCCCCCCCTCCACCAAATTATTTAGACCAGTGCACAATCAAGGTCCATAAAGGCATGAATGAGAGAGTTTGGGGTGGAGGAACTTGACTGGCGTACACAGAGTCCTGGTCTCAACCCAAAGGGACACCTTTGGGATGAATTAGAGACTGTAAGGCAGGCCTTCTTGTCCAACATCAGTGCCTGACCTCACAAATGCGCTTCTGGAAGAATGGTCAAACATTCCCATAGACACACTCGGACTACTAAACCTTGTGGACAGTCTTCCCAGAAGAGTTGAAACTGTTATAGCTGCAAAGGGTGGGGCAACTCCATATTGAACCCTACTTACTAAGATTGGGATGACATTAAAGTTCATGTGCGTGTAAAGGATGTGCGTGTAAAGGCAGGCGTCCCAATACTTTGGTGATATAGTGTATGTCAACCATGACTGTCTGACAGGATTGGACTCACCTTAGCAACACTGTTATTCATATAATCTCTACCCTGGTCTTCTATCATTTTCTTTGCAAGGTAGACATGAATACCCTAAGACAGAAGGTAGAGTGTTAGAGTCACAGTACTGTGCAAAAGTTATAGGCAAGTGTGACGAAATGCTGTATTAAGTAAGAACGCTTTAAAAAAATATACAGTATATTTTCAAATTTCTTTTTATCAATTTACAAAATTAAAACGTAAGAGAACAGAAGAAAAATCTAAATCAAATCAATATTTGATGTGACTACCTTTTGGTGTCAAACCAGCATTAACCACTTTACCACCGGAGGATTTTGCTGGCCACTTTTTGCGATTCGGCTCCGTGCGACTTTAACGGACAATTGCGCGGTCGTGCGACGCCGTACCCAAACAAAATTTACGTCTTTTTTTCCCCACAAACAGAGCTTTCTTTTGGTGGAATTTGATCACCTCTGCGATTTTTACTTTTTGCGCTATAAACAAAAAAAGAGCGTAAATTTTGAAAAAAAACAATACTTTTTACATTTTTTTCATATGAAATCCCCCCCCCCCCCCCCCAAAAATGTAAAAATCAAAATTGTTTTAAATTTTTGGCCAATTTGTTTTCTGCTACCTATGTTTGGTAAAAAAAAAAAAAATCACAATAAGTGTATTTTGATTGGTTTGCGCAAAAGTTATTGCGTTTACTAACTAAGGGAAAGATTTCTGTCATTTTTGGTGTTTTTTTTTTTTTTTTAACGAGTAATGGCGGCGATATGCGATTTTTTTTGCGGGACTGCGATATTGCGGCGGACAGATCGGACCCTTGACTGACATTTTTGAAACTTTTGGGGGTACCAGTGACATTACTACAGTAATCAGTGCTATACATATGTACTGTTACTGTAAAAATGACACTGGCAGGGAAGGGGTTGACACTGAGGGTGATCAAAGGAGTTAATGTATGCCTAAAAGTGATTGACTGGGGGGGGGGGGGGGGCTCTGTGATAGGCACAGAGAGATCGGGGTTTCAGCTTAGCTGAAACTCCTGATCTCTCCCTGCCTGTCTGACAGAAGACTCGCCTGCTTAGTTTACATAAGCAGGCGGGTCTTCTATCAGTTTCTCAGACGACTGCGGGAGGCCAGCGGTAATTGCCGCCGCTCCTCCCATGGCCCACCTTCCGCTGTGTCTAAACACCTCATGCCTCGGCATCGTGCACAAAATCACATAGACCTATGTGATTTTGCGCAGCCAAGCCGCCCTGCCCCAGTAATACTGCCGCAGTAATACTGCAGTTGCTGGTCAGCAAGAGGTTAAAGACCCCCCAGCATTGGTGTCAGTGGACTCATTAAAACCCGCAGCACGGATGACATTGAACGCATTAAAACTCCCAGCATTGATGTCAGTGGACGCATTAAAACCCCCAGCATTGATGTCAGTGGACGCAATAAAAACCCCGAGCATTGATGTCAGTGGACGCAATAAAAACCCCGAGCATTGATGTCAGTGGACGCAATAAAATCCCCCCCATCATTGATGTCAGTGGACGCAACCCCCCCCCCATCATTGATGTTAGTGGACGCAATAAAACCCCCCAGCATTGATGTCAGTGGACGCATTAAAACCCCCAGCATTGATGTCAGTGGACGCAATAAAAACCCCGAGCATTGATGTCAGTGGACGCAATAAAAACCCCGAGCATTGATGTCAGTGGACGCAATAAAATCCCCCCCATCATTGATGTCAGTGGACGCAAACCCCCCCCATCATTGATGTTAGTGGACGCAATAAAACCCCCCAGCATTGATGTCAGTGGACACATTAAAGATGCCCAGCATTAATGTCAGTGGATGCATTTATAGACCCCCAGCATTGATGTTAGTGGACGCATTACATCACCCCCCCATCATTGATGTCAGTGGACGTATTTATAGACCCCCCAGCATTGGTGTCAGTGGACGCAAAAAAGATCCCCACCATTGATCATCAGTGCACACATTAAAACTCCCCGGTATCGGTGCCGGCGGACGCATTAAAAACCTGGTCAAGAAGCCATATAAGGTCATATGTATAGCTTATACCTTTCTGATGTAAGGCTTGAGGAATGCAGGATGACCAAGCCCACCCTTCCCCTTAAAAGGTGAAATCACTGTCCAAACAATGGATAAGCGAGCCCTTTCTCCTCAGGAATGTGAATGTCATATTGTTGCTTACAAGGGTGTTGGCCAGGGGTGTTTTTTTCCATTTACAAGTCTAAATACCACTGCCCAAACTGGTAAGACTTTAGTCTCACCCAGAACAGCCATGAGGCAAGTGTCTGGTCCTGATTACCTGTGCCATGTTGCATAATAGCAAATGGGACTCCATGGAAGGAAACGTCTTTAGTTAAGTATTCTTGTTAGATTTTCTTTATCTGTATCTGTCATTACTTTTAATAAATGTTATACTTTTAAGTATGTGTGTGATCTCTCTTTGCACATATTGAACACAACCCCAAAAACATGACAAAACAAACCCCCAGCATTGATGTCAGTGGACGCATTAAAGACCCCCAGGATTGATGTCAGTGGACATAATGACCCCCCAGCATTAATGTCAGTGGACGCATTAACCACTTAAGCCCCAGCCCTATTTCGGACACTTTTTGTTTTTAAGTTAAAACCAGTATTTTTTCCTAGAAAACTACTTAGAACCCCCAAACATTATGTATATTTTTTTAGCAAAGACTCTGGAGAATAAAATGTCGGTCATTGCAAAACTTTTTGTCAAGCGGTATTTGCGCAGTGGTCTTTAAAACGCCATTTTTTTGGAAAAAAATTGAAAAATCACATTTCACTGCATTTAAAAAATACTAAACAGTAAAGTTAGCCCATTTTTTTTGTATATTGTGAAAGATGATGTCACGCCGAGTAAATAGATACCCAACATGTTACGGTTTAAAATTGCGCCCCCCCGTGGGATGGCGACAAACTACGGTCAATAGAGATCTCAATCTGCGACGCTTTAAATTTATTTAACGGTTACCAGTTTAGAGGTAGAGTGTAGCTCTTTTTTTTAAATTATTGCGCACGCTCCGGCGATCGCGGCAATACCTCACATGTGGGGTTTGAACAGCGATTAAATTGCGTATACGTTTCTTTTTGTGCGCGAGCTAACGGTGACGGGGGCGGCAAATTTATTTATTTTTTTTTTCCTATTTATTTATTTTTTTTTTAAACTTTATTACAGGTTTTTAAAAAAAAAAAAAAAAAAAAATCTGATCACTTTTATTGCTGTCACAAGCAATGTAAACATCCCTTGTGACAGCAATATGTGCGACAGGTACACTTTATGGAGGGATCGAGGGTCTAAAAGACTCTAGACCCCTCCACTACACTTCCCTGTATGCAAAACGCCAAAAAACGGAATTTTTGTAAAATCTTACCTGTAAAATTCCTTTCTCTGAGTCCTCCGACAGTCGCCGCCTCTTCATATTCGTCACATATGGGGTATTAGACTTTGCTCCGAAGGAGTAGCTAGGCAACAGAATATGTTAACAATAAAGCTTTAACATATCCCACCCTCAAGGGGTGGTCCCCTCAGTCAATACCCTCCTACTTCCTGCAACCATATCTCAGTTTTAGTGGAATAGCAGTAGAGTATACATTCAAACCCCAAAAGAGGGGCGGGGGCGGCGACTGTCGGAGGACTCAGAGAAAGGAATTTTACAGGTAAGATTTTACAAAAATTCCGTTTTCTCTTACGTCCTCCGACAGTCGCCGCCTCTTCATATTCGTCACATATGGGGACGTCCCAAAGCAGTGCAAACATGAGGGGTGGGAAACGCATCCGAGCCGAAAGGCAACGCAGTCTCCACATCAAAGAAAGGAACCTTACCAAAGGAAGGAAACCAGCTGGGCAACAGCAAAAATAAGTGCTCAACAGGAGCAACAACCCAGGAAAAGACAAAAAACCAGGGGATACAAAACTTATCCCAACAGCCAGGAGTCCCCAACAAGGGACCCTAGGGAACAGCCGCACTAAGAACCTTGCGGCCAAAGGAAGCATCCGCCGATGCCTGAACATCTACTTTGTAGAATTTTGTGAAAGTGTGCACGGTCGACCAAGTCGCCGCCTTACACACCTGGGCTACAGAAGCCCCATGACGACAGGCCCAAGACGTACTCAGAGATCTAGTAGAGTGCGCCTTCACAGGCACAGGGGGAACCTTCCCCTGCAAGGCATAAGCCTGTTCAATGGTCTGCCTGATCCATTTGGCAATGGTAGAGGCGGAAGCCGCCATGCCCTTCCGAGGACCCTCTGGAAGAACAAACAAGGAGTCCGTCTTTCGAAAAGACTCAGTCGATTTAAGGTAAACCCTAATCGCTCGAACAACATCCAGAGAATGCAATCTCACCTCCTTAGGATGTTTAGGCTTCGTGCACAACGAAGGCAAAACAATATCCTCGTTAAGATAGAATTCCGAAACTCGTTTCGGCAGAAAAGAAGGATTAGGTCGCAAGACCACCTTATCCAAATGAACAACCAGGTACGGAGACTTGCAGGACAAAGCCGCCAGTTCCGACACTCTGCGAGCCGAAGTGATCGCCACCAAAAAGGCGACCTTTTTGGACAACATAGACAACGAGATCTCCCTGATCTGTTCAAAAGGAGCACGTTGTAACACAGACAGGACTAGATTCAAGTCCCAAGGGGGCAAGGGATCCCTCCTAGGAGGAACCAGATGCCGCACACCCTGAATAAAAGTGCCAACCAAGGAGTTGGAAGCTACGGGACGTTGAAACAGAACGGCCAGCGCAGACACCTGACCCTTTATCGTAGCCAGCGCCAAACGCTGATCGACACCCGTCTGAAGGAAAGACAGCACACGGGAAACCGAGTACGTGCGGGGTGAAAACCCCCTGGACTCACACCAGGCAAAATAGGCCTTCCAAGTACGGTAATAAACCTTTCCCGAGGAAGACTTCCTCGCGTTGATCAAGGTATGAACAACCTCTGGAGAGAGACCCTTCTCCTTCAGGACCTCGGTCTCAACAGCCAGGCCGTCAAAGCCAGCGACTGTAAAGCAGGATGGTAAATCGGTCCTTGAGACAGTAGATCGTCCCGAAGAGGCAGACGCCAGGGGGCGTCGACCGCCAGATTCACGAGGTCTGCGTACCAGGACCGGCGAGGCCAGTCCGGTGCCACAAGAATCACCGTGCTGCGTTCCGAGTGTAACCTGCGAAGGAACCGGGACAGCAACTGAATCGGTGGAAACGCGTACATCAGCCTGTACTGATGCCACGGGGCCACTAACGCGTCCGACGCGTCCGCCCGAGGGTCGCGCGTCCTTGCCACGAACCTCTTCACCTTGTAGTTGAGGCGAGACGCGAACAGGTCCACATCTGGAAGACCCCACTTCGCGCACAACATCTGGAAGACAGCCGGGTGGAGAGACCATTCCCCCTGATCCAGGGTCTGGCGACTCAGATAGTCCGCCTGCCAGTTCTCCACTCCCGGAATGTGAACCGCCGTTATCGCCGGGACATGAGTCTCGGCCCAAGACAGAATGTCGGCCACTTCTCGAGCCGCTCGGGCACTCCTGGTGCCCCCTTGGTGGTTGATGTAGGCCACCGCCGTGGCATTGTCCGTCTGCACCCGAACCGGGCAGCCCTGCAGCCGGTCCGTCCAGCGATGAAGACAGAGCCTTATCGCACGCAATTCCAGAATGTTGATCGGGAGGGAAGATTCCCCCTCCGACCAGGTCCCCTGGGCGGACAGAACGCCCAGAACACCACCCCAGCCCGACAGGCTGGCATCCGTGGTGATTATCGTCCACGAGATCGGACGAAACGACTTGCCCCCGGACACCAACGGGGACTGGAGCCACCACAGGAGGTTTTCCCTGGTGCGATGACTCAACGAGATCTGAAGATCCAGAGATTGAGGTCGCCCGTCCCACTTGGACAAGATCTCCGCTTGGAGACCCCGCGTGTGAAACTGCGCGAAAGGAATCGCCTCGAAAGCCGAGACCATCAATCCCAGACATCTCATACACGTCCGCAGAGACGAGTTCGGAACGTCCCTGAGGGACCTGACTTCCTCCTGAAGAGTCCTGAGTTTGTCTTCCGGCAGGAAGACCTTCGCCTGCACCGAGTCCAGTATCATTCCCAGATAGGGAAGACGAACCGACGGACTCAGAGTCGACTTTGGAACATTTATCGTCCAACCGAACTCCTGCAGAGTTTGCATCGTGACAGACAGGTCCTTCTCCAGACCCTGACTGGTCGCAGACCGAATCAGAATGTCGTCCAGATACCCCAGGACAGAAATGCCCTGGGCTCTCAATAATGCCAGAACCGGTGCAAGCACCTTGGTGAAGACCCGCGGAGCCGAGGCGAGCCCAAAGGGCAACGCCACGAACTGGTAGTGATCCTCCGCAATGGCAAATCGAAGGTATCTCTGATGACCCTCGAATATGGGGATGTGAAGATACGCATCCTTCAAATCGATGGAGGCCATGAATTCCCCCGGAACCAGGGCAGCCACCACCGAGCGCAGGGATTCCATGCGGAACTTGCGAACCCGCACAGAGCGGTTCAGAGCTTTCAAGTCCAGAATTGGACGAACCTTGCCCTCCTTTCTGGGCACAGTGAACAGATTGGAATAAAACCCCCGAAATCTGTTCCGATGAGGCACCGGAACCACCACTCCCTGAGCCCTCAGGTCCCGCACCGCCAGGTGCAGATCCCGCAGGCGCTCTGGAGACAGTTGTAGATTTGAGGGAAAAAATCTGCTCTCTGGCCGAGAGAGAAACTCGATCTTGTAACCAGATCGAACGATTTCCAGAACCCATCTGTCCCGCACACGGGCCAACCAGGGCTGAAGAAAACCGAGCAAGCGTCCCCCCACCCCAAAACTGGGTGAGGGCACCCCTTCAGGCCGAACTGTTATGGGCCGCAGGTCCGGATTGGCCGGACTTCTGTTTTCCAGACCAGGGCTTCTTCTGAGAGCCCTGGCCCTTGAACGGTTTGCCCTTGTAGTGCGGCCGAAAGGCACGAAAGGACCCCTGAGGGGGCCGAAAATTAGCATGCTTCTTCCCAGAAGCCCCCTTAGCCTTGGGGAAATGGGGCAAGAGAGTGCTCTTACCCCCAGTAATCCCCTTAATCAACACATCCAGGGACTCCCCAAAAAGGCGAGACCCATCATAAGGCAGATTGGCTAAGGTTTTACGTGAAGATTGGTCCACCGACCAACATTTCAACCAAACCAGGCGGCGAGACAACACCGCCACGCTGTGCACACGCGCGGCCAACGGAATCAGGTCCAGGTCCGCATCACACAGATACATGACACCCTGGTGGATCTGATCCACCATATCCAGGGTCGCCGCTGAGGCCGAATCGGCCACTAGGACGCGCCTAAGCATCTGCGTCCAACTTGCGATCGCCTGGGCCGCCATGAGAGAAGCAAACAGAGCCTTAAGCATAGAACCCGTAACAGAATAAGTATGACGGGCAAGAGACTCCAGTCTCCTATCCGTGGCATCACGGAAAATAGGGGATCCCTCTGCAGGGATCGCAGTGGCTTTGTTCAAAACCGCAATAGCATGATCTACTGGCGGAGGCACACACCACCGTTCATCAGTGGCAGGCGAGAAAGGATAACGCAGCTTAAATTTACTTGGTACCGCAAAAGGCTTGCGCAAATCGCGCCATCGGTCCTTAACAGCGCGCTGAAAATCAGCATTGCAGGGAAAGACCTGCGGCGTCCTGCGTTTTCTCTGCGTCCCATAAGCCGCCAAGGCAGCTGGGGGACACACCTCGTCCTGCAAACGTAGCGTCTGCTTAATGGAAGCAATCAACTCATCCATGATTGCAAGCTCTTCAGGCGAGCCAGGGGGAGAATTATCAACCCCCTCAACTTCATCCTCTACCTCAGACCCCACTAGATCCAGAGAGGAGCGGGACCCCGATAGGGGGGTCCCCGCCAGAACAGCCCCATCACCTTCACCCTCAGAATCAGAGGACAGAGCAACTCTGGGCCGTTTAGTAGATTGAGCAGCCACCAGCATTTGCACCTGTGCAGCAAGGCCAGCCACAATAGTGGCCAAATCCCCCCCTGGGGGGGAAACAGCGGTCCCCTGGCTTTCCACCAAGACTGTGGGAAATTTGCCCTCCTGAGAATCCATTGCCCCTGTATGCCAGACAACCAAGGGTTAACTGCCCCCTTACAGCAAGCGCGGCAAGCGCAGCCCACCGCACCACACTCAGGCACAATGAGACCCCCACAGGGAATATACAGACTGAATACAGGCAATGGAACACAGGAATAGAAGGATAAAACCTGAGGAGACTCCGCTGCTGCTGCTGCCTCGATCGGTGCTTCCAGGAGAGAGGAAGTGATGCTGCCAGGGCGCTCCATGTAAGCCTATGGAGGCTACAAGAAAATGGCCGCCGTGCATGTAAACCATGCGGCCGGAGCGGGCGCCGGTAAAATGGCGCCGTTTGGCGCCGAAATCGCCGCTCCACAGTGCATAAAATCACACACAATATCATCCCATAATATGGATACATGTTAGATCGCCGCAGCGATCGCTGTATATGCCCCAACATGCCATTAAAAACATGCCCCACAGCACACAGCTCCTCACACTGCCCAGCCTGACATACTCAGTGTCATACAGCTCCCCCCCCCCCTTGCAGCCCACAGCATGCAGCCGAGAGATAGGGAGACAAGCAGTGTGATTAAAGGCAGGTTACACAGTCCCAGACTGAGACCCCCCCAGACAGACAGGTCCCCACATAGATACACTTACCTCACATGGCGTGGGGAACCCGCACAGGCGAACAAGCCGCTGCACATGAGGCAGGGAGAGTCGCTACTCAAGACGCACACAATGGCGGTTCAGAAACCGCACAGCGTCCGGTGAGGTAGCCACCTCACCAATCATCCCTGCACCGAACAGGGATGGGTCGTTCACCGTGCCAGGAGCGTTACCTGGCTGAACGCTCGATGGCAGACTGGGAAGCCACTGACCCACGACCTGCGACCAGGGGGATCAGCCCGAGACCCAGTCCGCATGATCCTCTTCGTCCGAAGAACTAACTAATGCTGACAAAAATAACAGCTAAGTAAAGGTAGAGAGAAAACTCAAACAAAATATCAAAAAGAAGAAAGAGTCTGGGACAAAAAGTCCCAGCACAGAGAGAGCCAGCCACTCCTGACAAGCTAGACATTAAAACTGAGATATGGTTGCAGGAAGTAGGAGGGTATTGACTGAGGGGACCACCCCTTGAGGGTGGGATATGTTAAAGCTTTATTGTTAACATATTCTGTTGCCTAGCTACTCCTTCGGAGCAAAGTCTAATACCCCATATGTGACGAATATGAAGAGGCGGCGACTGTCGGAGGACGTAAGAGAAACTGCATTTTTGCATACAGCCGTTTTTTAAATTTGCTGCCTTTTGCAGCACAGTAACCCGGAAGTGACGTCATGGACGCCGCCTCCGGGTAACGTCATTGGAGCCCCGATCGATGCCGTTTCCGGCATTCATCGGGACTCCATCCAGCCGGCGGATGTGCTGGCTGAGTGCTCTGGGCTCCCGGTGGGATGGGAGCCCCGGACAAAGCCACGGAAGGCGGCGGGAGGGGGCGTCCCCTCCCGCCCCCCCCCCCCCCTGGGTAACGATCGAGCGGCTCCCGAGCCGCATCGGTCGTTACCGACGGAAAGCCTACCGTCGGCTTCAAACCACGGTACCGGGATGATGCCTCTAACTAGAGGCATCATCCCGGTATAAACCCGCAAAGTGTACCGACGTATCGGTATGTTACTATGCGGTAAGTGGTTAAAGAACCCTAGCAATGATGTCAGTGGACGCATTAAAGACCCCCAGGATTGATGTCAGTGGACATAATGACCCCCCAGCATTGATGTCAGTGGATGCATTAAAGACCCCCAGGATTGATGTCAGTGGACACATTAAAGACCCCCAGGATTGATGTCAGTGGACATAAAAAAGACCCCCATCATTGATGTCAGTGGACGCATTAAAGAACCCCAGCATTTATGTCAGTGGACATATTAAAACCCCCAGCATTGGATGCATTACAACTCTCCAGCATTGATGTCTATTGATGCATTAACCACTTCTGGACCCGAAGGATTTGCCCCCTTAATAACCAGGCCATATTTTGTGATTCGGCACTGCGTTAATTTAACAAAGAATTGCGCAGTCCTGCGACGCTGTACATGAATAAAAACGATGTCCTTTATTTCCCACAAAAAGAGCGACAATTCTGAAAAAAAAAAAAAAAAACGGAATTTTTGTAAAATCTTACCTGTAAAATTCCTTTCTCTGAGTCCTCCGACAGTCGCCGCCTCTTCATATTCGTCACATATGGGGTATTAGACTTTGCTCCGAAGGAGTAGCTAGGCAACAGAATATGTTAACATTAAAGCTTTTAACATATCCCACCCTCAAGGGGTGGTCCCCTCAGTCAATACCCTCCTACTTCCTGCAACCATATCTCAGTTTTAGTGGAATAGCAGTAGAGTATACAACCAAACCCCAAAAGAGGGGCGGGGGCGGCGACTATAGGAGGACTCAGAGAAAGGAATTTTACAGGTAAGATTTTACAAAAATTCCGTTTTCTCTTACGTCCTCCGACAGTCGCCGCCTCTTCATATTCGTCACATATGGGGACGTCCCAAAGCAGTGCAAACATGAGGGGTGGGAAACGCATCCGCGCCGAAAAGGCAACGCAGTCTCCGCATCAAAGAAAGGAACCTTACCAAAGGAAGGAACCCAGCTGGGCAACAGGAAAAAACAGGTGCTCAACAGGAGCGACAACCCAGGAAAAGACAAATAACCAGGGGATAAAAAACTTATCCCAACAGCCAGTGGTCCCCACAAGGGACCCTAGGGAATCGCCGCACTAAGAACCTTGCGGCCAAAGGAAGCATCCGCAGATGCCTGAACATCTACTTTGTAGAATTTTGTGAAAGTGTGCACGGTCGACCAAGTCGCCGCCTTACACACCTGGGCTACAGAAGCCCCATGACGACAGGCCCAAGACGTACTCAGAGATCTAGTAGAGTGCGCCTTCACAGGCACAGGGGGAACCTTCCCCTGCAAAGCATAGGCCTGTTCAATGGTCTGCCTGATCCATTTTGCGATGGTAGAGGCCGACGCCGCCATGCCCTTCCGAGGACCCTCTGGAAGAACAAACAAGGAATCCGTCTTTCGAAAAGACTCAGTCGATTTAAGGTAAACCCTTATCGCCCGAACAACATCCAGAGAATGTAATCTCACCTCCTTTGGATGTTTAGGCTTCGCGCACAGCGAAGGCAAGACAATATCCTCATTAAGATGGAATTCCGAAACTCGTTTCGGAAGAAAAGAAGGATTAGGTCGCAAGACCACCTTATCCAAATGAACAACCAGATACAGAGACTTGCAGGACAAAGCTGCCAGCTCCGACACTCTGCGAGCCGAAGTGATCGCCACCAAAAAGGCGACCTTTTTGGACAACATAGACAACGAGATCTCCCTGATCTGTTCAAAAGGAGCACGTTGCAACACAGACAGAACGAGATTCAAGTCCCAAGGGGGCAGAGGATCCCTCCTAGGAGGAACCAGATGCCGCACACCCTGAACAAAAGTGCCAACCAAGGAGTTGGAAGCCACGGGACGTTGAAACAGAACGGCCAGCGCAGACACCTGACCCTTTATCGTAGCCAGCGCCAAACGCTGATCGACACCCGTTTGAAGGAAGGACAGCACTCGGGAAACCGAGTACGTGCGGGGAGAAAATCCCCTGGACTCACACCAAGCAAAATAGGCCTTCCAAGTACAGTAATAAACCTTCCCCGAGGAAGACTTCCTCGCGTTGATCAAGGTATGAACGACCTCTGGGGAGAGACCCTTCTCCCTCAGGACCTCGGTCTCAACAGCCAGGCCGTCAAAGCCAGCGACTGTAAAGCAGGATGGTATATCGGTCCTTGAGACAGGAGATCGTCTCGAAGAGGCAGACGCCACGGGGCGTCGACCGCCAGATTCACGAGGTCTGCGTACCAGGACCGGCGAGCCAGTCCGGTGCCACAAGAATCACCGTGCTGCGTTCCGAGTGTAACCTGCGAAGGAACCTGGACAGCAACTGAATCGGTGGAAACGCGTATATCAGCCTGTACTGATGCCACGGGGCCACTAACGCGTCCGACGCGTCTGCCCGAGGGTCGCGCGTCCTTGCCACGAACCTTCTCACCTTGTTGTTGAGACGAGACGCGAACAGGTCCACATCTGGAAGACCCCACTTCGCGCACAACATCTGGAAGACAGCCGGGTGGAGAGACCATTCCCCCTGATCCAGGGTCTGGCGACTCAGACAGTCCGCCTGCCAGTTCTCCACCCCCGGAATGTGAACCGCCGTCATCGCCGGGACATGAGCCTCAGCCCAAGACAGAATGTCGGCCACTTCTCGAGCCGCTCGGGCACTCCTGGTGCCCCCTTGGTGGTTGATGTAGGCCACCGCCGTGGCATTGTCCGTCTGCACCCGAACCGGGCAGCCCTGCAGCCGGTCCGTCCAGCGATGAAGACAGAGATTTATCGCACGCAATTCTAGAATGTTGATCGGAAGGGAGGACTCCCCCTCCGACCAAGTCCCCTGGGCGGACAGAACGCCCAGAACACCACCCCAGCCCGACAGGCTGGCATCCGTGGTGATTACCGTCCACGAGATAGGATGAAACGACTTGCCCCCGGACACCATCGGGGACTGGAGCCACCACAGAAGGTCTCTTCTGGTGCAATGACTCAACGAGATTTGAAGATCCAGAGATTGAGGTCGCCCGTCCCACATGGACAGGACCTCCGCTTGGAGACCCCGCGTGTGAAACTGGGCAAAGGGAATCGCCTCGAAGGCCGAGACCATCAATCCCAGACATCTCATGCACGTCCGCAGAGACGAGTGCGGAACGTCCCTGAGGGACCTGACTTCCTCCTGAAGAGTTCTGAGTTTGTCTTCCGGCAGGAAGACCTTCGCCTGCACCGAGTCCAGAATCATTCCCAGGTAGGGAAGACGAACAGACGGACTCAGCGTCGACTTTGGAAAATTTACCGTCCAACCAAACTCCTGCAGAGTTTGCATCGTGACAGACCGGTCCTTCTCCAGACCCTGGCTGGTCGCAGACCGAACCAGAATGTCGTCCAGATACCCCAGGACAGAAATGCCCTGGGCCCTCAATAATGCCAGAACCGGTGCAAGCACCTTGGTGAAGACCCGCGGAGCCGAGGCGAGACCAAAAGGCAACGCCACGAACTGGTAGTGATCCTCCGCAATGGCAAATCGAAGGTACCTCTGGTGACCCTCGAAAATGGGGATGTGAAGATACGCATCCTTCAAATCGATGGAGGCCATGAATTCCCCCGGAACCAGGGCAGCCACCACCGACCGCAGGGATTCCATGCGGAACTTGCGAACCCGCACAGAGCGGTTCAGAGCCTTCAAGTCCAGAATTGGACGAACCTTGCCCTCCTTTCTGGGCACGGTGAACAGATTGGAATAAAACCCCCGAAATCTGTCCCGATGAGGCACCGGAACTACCACTCCCTGAGCCCTCAGGTCCCGCACCGCCAGGTGCAGGTCCCGTAAACGCTCTGGAGACAGTTGAAGATTTGAGGGAAAAAATCTGCTCTCCGGCCGAGAGAGAAACTCGATCTTGTAACCAGATCGAACGATCTCCTGAACCCATCTGTCCCGCACGCGGGCCAACCAGGGCTGAAGAAAACCGAGCAAGCGTCCCCCCACCCCAAAACTGGGTGAGGACGCCCCTTCAGGCCGCACTGTTATGGGCTGCGGATCCGGATTGACCGGACTTCTGTTTACCAGACCAGGGCTTCTTCTGAGAGCCTTGACCTTTGAACGGTTTGCCCTTGTAGTGCAAACGAAAGGCACGAAAGGACCCCTGAGGGGGCCGAAAATTAGCATGCTTCTTCCCAGAAGCCCCCTTAGCCTTGGGGAAATGGGGCAAGAGAGTGCTCTTACCTCCGGTGATCCCCTTAATCAACACATCCAAGGACTCCCCAAAAAGGCGAGACCCATCATAAGGCAGATTGGCTAAGGTCTTACGTGAAGACTGGTCCACCGACCAACATTTCAACCAAACCAGGCGGCGAGACAACACCGCCACGCTGTGCACACGTGCAGCCAACGGAACTAGGTCCAAGTCCGCATCACACAGATACATGACACCCTGGTGGATTTGATCCACCATATCCAGGGTCGCCGGCGAGGCCGAATCGGCCACTAGGACGCGCCTAAGCATCTGCGTCCAACTTGCGATCGCCTGGGCCGCCATGAGAGAAGCAAACAGAGCCTTAAGCATAGAACCCGTAACAGAATAAGTATGACGGGCAAGAGACTCCAATCTCCTATCCGTGGCATCACGGAACACAGGGGAATCCTCTGCAGGAATCGCAGTGGATTTGTTTAAAACCGCAATTGCCTGATCCACTGGGGGGGGCACACACCACCTTTCATCAGTGGAAGGCGAGAAAGGATAACGCAGCTTGAACCTACTTGGTACAGCAAAAGGTTTGCGCAGATTGCGCCATTGTTCCTTAACAGCGCGCTGAAAATCATCATTGCAGGGAAAAACCTGCGGCGTCCTGCGTTTTCTCTGCGTCCCATAAGCCGCCAAGGCAGCGGGGGGACACACTTCATCCTGCAAACGCAGCGTTTGCTTTATGGAAGCAATCAATTCATCCATGATTGCAAGCTCTTCAGGCGAGCCAGGGGGAGAATTATCAACCCCTTCAACTTCAGCCTCCACCTCGGACCCCACTAGATCCAGGGAGGAGCGGGACCCCGATAAGGAGGCCCCCGCCATAACAACCCCATCACCTTCACCCTCAGAATCAGAGGAACGAGCAACTCTGGGTCTTTTAGTAGATTGAGCAGCCACCAGCATCTGCACCTGAGCAGCAAGGCCAGCCACAATAGTGGCTAAATCCCCCCCTGGGGGGGAAACAGCGGTCCCCTGGCTTTCCACCAAGGCGGTAGGAAATTTGCCCTCCTGAGAATCCATTGCCCCTATAACAAATGCCGCATAATAAAGGGTTAACTGCCCCTTTAACACGCGCGGCGAGCGCAGCCCACCGCACCACACACAAGCACAATGAGACCCCCACAGGGACAATAAAAATGACACAGGCAATGGATAGGAAGGATATAACCTGAGGAGACCCTCGCCGCTGCTGCTGCCTCGATCGGTGTACCCAGGAGAAGAGGAAGTGATGCTGCCAGGGCGCTCTATGAAAGCCTATGGGAGGCTACAAGAAAATGGCCGCCATGCATGTAGAACATGCGGCCGGAGCGAGTGTAGGCAAAATGGCGCCGTTTGGCGCCGAAACCGCCGCTCCACAGTACAGTAATGCACACATGTCTGTATATAAAAAAACGTGTCAGATCGCCGCAGCGATCGCTGTATAATGCCCAAACATGCCACAAAACATGCCCCACAGCACACAGCTTCTCACACTGACAAGGCTGACACACACAGTGTCACACAGCTCCCCCCCCCCCCCCCTTGCAGCCCACAGCATGCAGCCGAGAGATAGGGAGACAAACAGTGTGAATAGAGGCAGGTTACACAGTCCCAGACTGACACCCCCCCAGACAGACAGGTCCCCACATAGATACACTTACCTCACAGTGGCGTGGGGGACCCGCACAGGCGAACAAGCCGCTGCACATGAGGCAGGGAGAGTCGCATACAAGACGCACAGAATGGGGGTTAAGAAACCGCACAGCGTCCAGTGAGGTAGCCACCTCACCAATCATCCCTGCACCGAACAGGGATGGGTCGTTCACTGTGCCAGGAGCGTTACCTGGCTGAACGCTCGATGGCAGGCTGGGAAGCCACTGACCCACGACCTGCGACCAGGGGGATCAGCCCGAGACCCAGCCCGCATGATCCTCTTCATCCGAAGAACTAACTAAAGCTGACAAAAAGAACAGCTAAGTAAAGGTAGAGAGAAAACTCAAACAAAAAATCAAAAAAGAAGAAAGAGTCTGGGGCACAAAGCCCCAGCACAGAGAGAGCCAGCCACTCCTGACAAGCTAGACATTAAAACTGAGATATGGTTGCAGGAAGTAGGAGGGTATTGACTGAGGGGACCACCCCTTGAGGGTGGGATATGTTAAAAGCTTTAATGTTAACATATTCTGTTGCCTAGCTACTCCTTCGGAGCAAAGTCTAATACCCCATATGTGACGAATATGAAGAGGCGGCGACTGTCGGAGGACGTAAGAGAAACAATATTTTTCACATTCTGCTTTATAACATTAGCATTTTTTAACATTTTAGGCCAATTTGTTTTCTACTACATATTTTTGGTAAACAAAAATCACAATAAGCGTATTTTGATTGGTTTGCGCAAAAGTTATCGCGTCTACTAACTATAAGATTTATGTCATGTTTATTTATTTTTTTTACTAGTAATGGTCACGATCTGCGATTTTTAGCAGGACTATGACATTGTGGTGGACAGATCGGACCCCTGACTGACATTTTTGGGGGGACCAGTGACATTACCTCAGTAATCAGTGCCACAAATATGCACTGTTACTGTGCTAATGACACTGGCAGGGAAGAAGTTAACACTGTGGGTGATCAGGGGGTTAAATATGTACCTAGGAATGGGTTTCTAACTGTGGGGGGGGGGGGGGGGGTGTGGCTTGTGAAATGATCACAGAGACCTGTGTTCCTATAAAGCAGGATCACAGGGGCTCTATGATCATTCCAGGGAGAAGGAAGGCCGGCTGTGTTTACAACAGCTGACCGTTCTTCTCTCTCAGCGGGGAACAATCGCGGGTGTCAAGACGGCAACCGGAGCCGCTTGTCCTGTGCATCGGCTTTCCCGCTGACGAGCGCTCGCCCTCTAGCTGCCTGCGCCTGAGCGACATATAGCTACGGCGGTTTGCCCAGGAGCGGCTGCCTGCCACAGTATAACTGCGGCAAGCGGACGTAAATTGGTTAAAGACCTCCAGCACTGAGATCAGTGAAGGCAATAAAGACCCCTCCCCCCAGCATTGATGTCAGTGGACGCATTAAAACCCCCCATTATTGATGTCAGTGAACGCAGTAAAGACCCCCAGGATTGATGTCAGTGGACATAATAAAGACCCCCCATCATTGATGTCAGTGGACGCATTAAAGACCCCCCAGCATTGATGTCAGTGGATGCAGTAAAGACCCCCATCATTGATGTCAGTGGATGCAGTAAAGACCCCCATC
Source organism: Pelophylax lessonae (assembly GCF_965119305.1). Taxonomy (NCBI): domain Eukaryota; kingdom Metazoa; phylum Chordata; class Amphibia; order Anura; family Ranidae; genus Pelophylax; species Pelophylax lessonae. Next base: position 20,519 of record NW_028119800.1, read on the forward strand.
ATTGATGTCAGTGGATGCATTAAGGACCCCCCAGCATTAATGTCAGTGGACGCATTAAAACTCCCCAGCATTGAGGTCAGTGGACGCATTAAAACCCCCAGCAATGATGTCAGTGGACGCATTAAAACCCCCAGCATTGGTGCCGGTGGACACATTAAAACCCCCAGCATTGGTGCCGGTGGACACATTAAAATGCCCAGGATTGATGTCAATGGATGCATTAAAACCCCCAGCATTGGTGTCTATTGATGTATTAACCACTTCTGGACCGGAAGGATTTGCCCCCTTAATAACCAGGCCATATTTTGTGATTCGGCACTGCGTTGATTTAACGAAGAATTGCGCAGTCCTGCGACGCTGTACATAAATAAAAATCATGTCCTTTATTTCCCACAAATAGAGCTTTCTTTTGGTGGTATTTGATCACCTGTGCGATTTTTATTTTTTGCGCTATAAGGCCCCGTTCACACTGGGGCGATCCGACTTCCAGGGGCGACCTCCGAGGTCGCGGTGCAAGCAGCGCGCCGCGACCTCGGAGCGGCCGGCACGGACTTCATAACATTGAAGTCTATGCAGGTCGCTCCGGGTCGCCCCAAAGAAGCTCCGGACCCTTTTTCTAAGTCGGAGCGACTATTAGAAGGGGTCCGCAGCTTCTCTATGGAAGGCGACCTACGGCGACCTGTGAGGCGACCAGGTCGCCTCACAGGTCGCCCCAGTGTGAAGGGGGACTAAAACAAAAACAAAAAGAGCGACAATTCTGAAAAAAAAAAACACAATATTTTTTACATTCTGCTATATAACATTCCCCAAAAAAAAATTAAAAATCTATTTTTTTTTTTTACATTTTTGGCCAATTTGTTTTCTGCTACATATTTCTGGTAAACAAAAATCACAATAAGCGTATTTTGATTGGTTTGCGCAAACGTTATCGCGTCTACTAACTATGGGAAAGATTTATGTCATTTTAATTTTTTTACTAGCAATGGTCGCGATCTGCGATTTTTAGCGGAACTACGACATTGCGGCGGACAGATCGGACCCCTGACTGACATTTTTGACACTTCTGGGGGGGACCAGTGACATTACTACAGTAATCAGTGCTAAAATATGCACTGTTACTGTACTAATGACACTGGCAGGGAAGGGGTTAACACTGAGTGATCAGGGGTTAAATGTGTACCTAGAGGCGTGGCTTGTGAAATGATCACAGAGACCTGTGTTCCTATATAGCAGGATCACAGGGGCGCTATGATCATTCCAGGGAGAAGGAAGGCCGGCTGTGTTTTCAACAGCTGACCGTTCTTCTCTCTCAGCGGGGAACGATCGCGGGTGTCAGGCGGCAATTGGAGCCGCTTGCCCTGTGCATCGGCTTTCCCACTGACAAGCGCTCGCCCCCTAGCTGCCTGCTCGTGAGGCGGGCGGTCATAAAGTGGTTAAAGACCTCCAGCATTGAGTTCAGTGAACGCAATATAGACCCCCCTAAGCATTGATGTCAGTGGATGCAATAAAGACCCCCAGCATTGATGTCAGTGGATGCAATAAAGACCCCCAGCATTGATGTCAGTGGATGCAATATAGACCCCCCTAAGCATTGATGTCAGTGGATGCAATTAAGACCCCCAGCATTGATGTCAGTGGATGCAATAAAGACCCCCCAGCATTGATGTCAGTGAAGGCAATAAAGACCCCCAGCATTGATGTCAGTGAAGGCAATAAAGACCCCCCTAAGCATTGATGTCAGTGGATGCAATAAAGACCCCAGCATTGATGTCAGTGGATGCAATAAAGACCCCCAGCATTGATGTCAGTGGACGCATTAAATAACCCCAGCATTGGTGTCAGTGGACGCATTAAAACCCCCAGCAATGATGTCAGTGAATACATTAATAGCCCCCACCATTGATGTCTGCGGATGCATTAAAGACCTCCAGCATTAATGTCAGTGGATGCATTAGAGACCCTCAAGCATTGGTGTCAGTGGACGCTTTAAAACCCCTCAGCATTGGTGTCAAGGGACTCAGTAAACCCCCCCTCCCCCAGCATTGGCGTCACTGGACGCATTAAAATCCCCCAGTATTGGTGTCAGTGGATGCATTAAAGACCCCCCCAGCATTGATGTCAGTGAACGCATTAAAAAACCCCAGAATTAATGTCAGTGGATGCATTTAAGATCCCCTAGCATTGGTGGCAGAGGCTGCATTATTAACCCCTAGCACAGGTGCCAGTATTATTAAACCCCTCCCCCACATTAACCCCAGCAATGATGTCAGTGGATGCATTAAACCCCCCCCCCCCCCGAGCATTGATGTCAGGGAAGGCATTAAAATTTCCCAGCATTGATGTCTATTGATGCATTAAAGACCCCCCCCCCCCCCAGCACTCATGTGCAGGTGGACGCATTAAAACCCCCAGCATTGGTGTCAGTGGATGCAATAAAGACCCCCAGCATTGATGTCAGTGGACACATTAAAACCTGCAGCATGGATGACAGTGGATGCATTAAAACCCCCCATTATTGATGTCAGTGGACGCATTGAAGACCCCCAGCATTGATATCAGTGGACATAATAAAGACTCCCAGCATTGATGTCAGTGAATGCAAAAAAGACCCCCCCCCAGCATTGATGTCAGTGGACGCATTAAATAACCCCAGCATTGGTGTCAGTGGACGCATTAAAACCCCCAGCATTGAAGTGAGTGGACGCATTAAAACCCCCAGCAATGATGTCAGTGAATACATTAATAGCCCCCACCATTGATGTCTGCGGATGCATTAAAGACTTCCAGCATTAATGTCAGTGGATGCATTAGAGACCCCCAAGCATTGGTGTCAGTGGACGCTTTAAAACCCCCCAGTATTGGCGTCAGCGGACGCATTAAAATTGACCAGAATTGGTTTCAGTGGACGCATTAAAAGCCCCCCCCCCCCAGCATTGGTGTCAGTGGATGCATTACCACTTAAGCCCCGGAAGATTTTACCCCCATTCCGACCAGGGGGTATTTTGCGATTCGGCACTGCATGACTTTAACGGACAATTGCGCGGTCGTGCGACGCTGTACCTAAACGAATTTGGCGTCCTTTTTTTCCCACAAACAGAGCTTTCTTTTGGTGGTATTTGATCACCTGTGCGATTTTTTGATCACGCGCTATAAACAAAAAAAAAGAGCGTAAATTTTGCAAAAATAGCAATATTTTTCACATATTTTTATATGAAATTCCCCCCCCAAAAAAATGTAAAAATCGAAATTTTCGGCCAATTTGTTTTATGCTACCTATGTTTGGTAAAAAATATCGCAAAAAGCGTATTTTGATTGGTTTGCACAAAAGTTATCGCGTTTACTAACAAAGGGAAAGATTTTTGTCATTTTTGTTGTTTTTTTTTTTAACGCGTAATGGCGGCGATCTGCGATTTTTTTGCGGTACTGCGACATTGCGGCGGACAGATCGGACCCTTGACTGACATTTTTGACACGTTTGGGGTTACCAGTGACATTACTACAGTAATCAGTGCTAAATATATGCACTGTTACTGTAAAAATACACTGGTAGTGAAGGGGTTAACTTTATTTGGGGGAGGGGCTGTGTGTGTCCCTAGGGGCGTGCTTTCTACTGTGATTGGCTGTGGCTTGAGCTGTAAGGACACTGATCAACGAATCTACATAGTAGATCCATGTGATCAGTGTCTTTACACAAGCTGCCTGACATTCTCCCTCTCCCCCGCCGATCGGCCGGCGGACACCGGGTCCGCTGGTCACACGCGCGCGGGGGGGGGGGGGGGGTCCGTGACCACGCGGGGGCGCGCGCTCGCTCCCTAGACCCTCACAAGCAAGCAACGTAGCCCTACGTTAGTTTGCCTGTGAGGGGCTGACCGCCGACGTAGATAGTCGTGCGGCGGTCGGCAAGTGGTTAAAAAACCCCAGAATTAATGTCAGTGGACGCATTTAAGATCCCCTAGCATTGGTGTCAGAGGCTGCATTATTAACCCCTAGCACAGGTGCCAGTATTATTAAACCCCTCCCCCACATTAATTAACCCCAGCAATGATGTCAGTGGATGCATTAACCCCCCCAGCATTGATGTCAGGGAAGGCATTCAAATTCCCCAGCATTGATGTCTATTGATGCATTAAAGACCCCCCCCAGCATTGGTGCAGGTGGACGCATTAAAACCCCCAGCATTGATGTCAGTGAAGGAAATAAAGACCCCCCCAGCATTGATGTCAGTGAAGGCAATAACCACCCCCAGCATTGATGTCAGTGAAGGCAATAACCACCCCCAGCATTGATGTCAGTGAAGGCAATAACCACCCCCAGCATTGATGTCAGTGAAGGCAAGAAAGACCCCCAGCATTGATGTCAGTGAAGGCAAAAAAGACCCCCAGCATTGATGTCAGTGGATGCAATAAAGACCCCCAGCATTGATGTCAGTGAAGGCAATAAAGACCCTCAGCATTGATGTCAGTGAAGGCAATAAAGACCCCCAGCATTGATGTCAGTGGATGCAATAAAGACCCTCAGCATTGATGTCAGTGAAGGCAATAAAGACCCCCAGCATTGATGTCAGTGAAGGCAATAAAGACCCTCAGCATTGATGTCAGTGAAGGCAATAAAGACCCCCAGCATTGATGTCAGTGAAGGCAATAAAGACCCCCAGCATTGATGTCAGTGAAGGCAATAAAGACCCTCAGCATTGATGTCAGTGAAGGCAATAAAGACCCTCAGCATTGATGTCAGTGAAGGCAATAAAGACCCTCAGCATTGATGTCAGTGAAGGCAATAAAGACCCCCAGCATTGATGTCAGTGGATGCAATAAAGACCCTCCAGCATTAATGAAAGTGGACGCAATAAAGACCCCCTAGTATTAGTGTCAGTCTATGCAAAAAAGACTCCCAGCATTGATGTCAGTGAATGCAAAAAAGACCCCCCCAGCATTGATGTCGGTGGATGCATTAAAGACCTCCAAGCATTGGTGTCAGAGGCTGCATTATTAACCCCTAGCACAGGTGTCAGTATTATTAAACCCCTCCCCCTACATTAATAACCCCCAGCATTGGTGCAGGTGGACGCATTAAAACCCCCAGCATTGGTGTCAGTGGATGCAATAAAGACCCTCAGCACTGAATTCAGTGGGCACAACAAAAGTCGCAGCAATGATGTCGGTGGACGCATTAAACCCCCCAGTATTGATGTCAGTGAACGCATTAAACCCCCCAGTATTGATGTCAGTGAACGCATTAAACCCCCCAGTATTGATGTCAGTGAACGCATTAAACCCCCCAGTATTGATGTCAGTGAACGCATTAAACCCCCCAGTATTGATGTCAGTGAACGCATTAAACCCCCCAGTATTGGTGTCAGTGAACGCATTAAAACCCCCAGTATTGATGTCAGTGGACGCATTAAACCCCCCAGTATGTCAGTGGACGCATTAAACCCCCCAGTATTGGTGTCAGTGGACACATTAAACCCCCCAGTATTGATGTCAGCGGACACATTAAACCCCCCAGTATTGGTGTCAGTGGACGCATTAAAACCCCGCAGCATTGATGTCAGTGGATGCAATAAAGACCCCCCTCAGCATTGATGTCAGTGGACGCAATAAAGACCCCCAGCATTGATATTAGTGGACATAATAAAGACCCCCCCCCAGCATTGATGTCAGTGGATGTAATAAAGACCCCCAGCATTAATGTCAGTGAAGGCAATAAAGACCCCCAGCATTGATGTCAGTGAAGGCAATAAAGACCCCCAGCATTGATGTCAGTGAAGGCAATAAAGACCCCCCTCAGCATTGATGTCAGTGGATGCAATATAGACCCCCAGCATTGATGTCAGTGAAGGCAATAAAGACCCCCAGCATTGATGTCAGTGGATGCAATAAAGACGCCTAGCATTGATGTCAGTGAAGGCAATAAAGACCCCCCTCAGCATTGATGTCAGTGAAGGAAATAAAGACCCCCCCAGCATTGATGTCAGTGAAGGCAATAAAGACCCCCAGCATTGATGTCAGTGAAGGCAAAAAAGACCCCCAGCATTGATGTCAGTGGATGCAATAAAGACTCCCCTCAGCATTGATGTCAGTGAAGGCAATAAAGACTCCCCTCAGCATTGATGTCAGTGAAGACAATAAAGATCCCCCAGCATTGATGTCAGTGGATGCAATAAAGACCCCCAGCATTGATGTCAGTGGATGCAATAAAGACCCCCAGCATTGATGTCAGTGGATGCAATAAAGACCCCCAGCATTGATGTCAGTGGACACATTAAAAAACCCCCAGCATTGATATTAGTGGACATAATAAAGACCCACCCCCCCCCCCCCCCCAGCATTGATGTCAGTGAAGGCAATAAAGACCCCCCTTCAGCATTGAGGTCAGTGGATGCAATAAAGACCCCCCTCAGCATTAATATCAGTGGATGCAATAAAGACCCCCAGCATTGATGTCAGTGAAGGCAAAAAAGACCCCCTTCAGCATTGATGTCAGTGGATGCAATAAAGCCCCCTTCAGCATTGATGTCAGTGGATGCAATAAAGACCCCCAGCATTGATGTCAGTGAAGGCAATAAACACCCCCTTCAGCATTGATGTCAGTGGATGCAATAAAGACCCCCAGCATTGATGTCAGTGAAGGCAATAAACACCCCCCCAGCATTGATGTCAGTGGATGCAATAAAGACCCCCAGCATTGATGTCAGTAAAGGCAATAAAGACCGCCAGCATTGATGTCAGTGAAGGCAATAAAGACCCCCCTTCAGCATTGAGGTCAGTGGATGCAATAAAGACCCCCCTCAGCATTAATATCAGTGGATGCAATAAAGACCCCCAGCATTGATGTCAGTGAAGGCAAAAAAGACCCCCTTCAGCATTGATGTCAGTGGATGCAATAAAGCCCCCTTCAGCATTGATGTCAGTGGATGCAATAAAGACCCCCAGCATTGATGTCAGTGAAGGCAATAAACACCCCCCCAGCATTGATGTCAGTGGATGCAATAAAGACCCCCAGCATTGATGTCAGTAAAGGCAATAAAGACCCCCAGCATTGATGTCAGTGAAGGCAATAAAGACCGCCAGCATTGATGTCAGTGAAGGCAATAAAGACCCCCAGCATTGATGTCAGTGGATGCAATAAAGACCCCCAGCATTGATGTCAGTGGATGCAATAAAGACCCTCAGCATTGATGTCAGTGAAGGCAATAAAGACCCCCCTCAGCATTGATGTCAGTGAAGGCAATAAAGACCCCCACCATTGATGTCAGTGAAGGCAATAAAGACCCCCACCATTGATGTCAGTGAAGACAATAAAGACCCCCAGCATTGATGTCAGTGAAGGCAATAAAGACCCCCAGCATTGATGTCAGTGGATGCAATAAAGACCCCCAGCATTGATGTCAGTGGATGCAATAAAGACCCTCAGCATTGATGTCAGTGAAGGCAATAAAGACCCTCAGCATTGATGTCAGTGAAGGCAATAAAGACCCCCAGCATTGATGTCAGTGGATGCAATAAAGACCCCCAGCATTGAGGTCAGTGAAGGCAATAAAGACTCCCAGCATTGAGGTCAGTGAAGGCAATAAAGACCCCCAGCATTGATGTCAGTGGATGCAATAAAGACCCCCAGCATTGAGGTCAGTGAAGGCAATAAAGACCCCCAGCATTGATGTCAGTGGATGCAATAAAGACCACCAGCATTAAGGTCAGTGAAGGCAATAAAGACCCCCTTCAGCATGGATTACAGTGGATGCATTAAAAAACCCTATAGCATTGACGTCAGTGGACGCATAGAAGACCCCCAGCATTGAAATTAGTGGACATAATAAAGACCCCCAGCATTGATGTCAGTGAAGGCAACAAAGACCCCCCTCAGCATTGATGTCAGTGGACGCAATAAAGACCCCCTAGTATTAGTGTCAGTCTATGCAAAAAAGACTCCCAGCATTGATGTCGGTGGATGCATTAAAGACCTCCAAGCATTGGTGTCCCCCACATTAATAACCCCCAGCATTGGTGCAGGTGGACGCATTAAAACCCCCAGCAATGATGTCAGTGGATGCATTAAAGACCCCCCAGCATTGGTGTCAGTGGATGCAATAAAGACCCTCAGCACTGAATTCAGTGGGCACAATAAAACTCGCAGCAATGATGTCGGTGGACGCATTAAACCCCCCAGTATTGGTGTCAGTGAACGCATTAAACCCCCCAGTATTGATGTCAGTGGACGCATTAAAGAGGTTGTAAACCCACCTCACAAACTTGTACCTATAGGTAAGCCTATATTAAGGCTTACCTATAGGTGCTATAAATATCTCCTAAACTTGCACCGATTAGGAGATATTTAGAGTGCCTACTGCCGATGACGTCATCGGCGCAGGCGCTCTGAAGGAACGGCCACCCGTGCCGTTCCTTCAGAGCTCAGTGCCGTGAACGGCGGCTCCCGCGCGCATGCGCGGGAGTGATGTAATCGCGCCTCCGGCCAATCAGATGGCCGGAGGACGCGAACCCGGAAGCAGGACGGCCGGACATGTCGCCGTCATGTCGCTGAGGTGGCGGCACGGCGGGGGCTTCGTTTTAAGGTAAGTACTACATAATGAGCTAGTATGCGATGCATACTAGCTCATTATGCCTTTTTCTTTACAGGGCTTTTTTTTCCTCGTTTTTATTGGGGGGAGTTTACTTCCTCTTTAAAGATCCCCCAGTATTGATGTCAGTGAACGCATTAAACCCCCCAGTATTGGTGTCAGTGAACGCATTAAACCCCCCAGTATTGATGTCAGTGAACGCATTAAACCCCCCAGTATTGATGTCAGTGAACGCATTAAACCCCCCAGTATTGGTGTCAGTGAACGCATTAAACCCCCCAGTATTGATGTCAGTGAACGCATTAAACCCCCCAGTATTGATGTCAGTGAACGCATTAAAGATCCCCCAGTATTGATGTCAGTGAACGCATTAAACCCCCCAGTATTGATGTCAGTGAAAGCATTAAAACCCCCAGTATTGATGTCAGTGGACGCATTAAACCCCCCAGTATTGGTGTCAGTGAACGCATTAAACCCCCCAGTATTGAGGTCAGTGAAAGCATTAAACCCCCCAGTATTGGTGTCAGTGAAAGCATTAAACCCCCCAGTATTGATGTCAGTGGACGCATTAAACCCCCCAGTATTGATGTCAGTGAACGCATTAAACCCCCCAGTATTGATGTCAGTGAACGCATTAAACCCCCCAGTATTGGTGTCAGTGAATGCATTAAACCCCCCAGTATTGATGTCATTGAACGCATTAAAGATCCCCCAGTATTGATGTCAGAGGCTGCATTATTAACCCCTAGCACAGGTGTCAATATAATTAACCCCCTTTCCCACATTGGTGGTCAATGGCATTGAAATGTAACCCATTCCATGACCACCAATGTGGGGGGAGGGGGTTATTAATACTGACAGTACCACAAGTGCAGAAGAGGGGAGGTGGGTTAAAATTAGTGGCGATCGACGGATATCGTTTTTTTAATGCCGATACTGATGTTTTGGTGATCGGATATTGGTATTTTTTTATTCTTTTTTTTTTCTGCAGGTACTCCTTGTGGAGGGATATGGGTGTCTAAAAGACCCAACCCCCCCCCCCCCCCCCCCAGCACCGACAAGCATTCAAAACACCAAGTTTGGCTGTTTTGAATGCAGTCAGTTTTTTTTAATTCTGCGTCGAGTACCCAGGGGGATGGAGAGCACAGGGGGAGAGGGGGGGGGACTGGAGAGCACTGTCTGGGGGAACTGGAAATCACTGAGGGGGGAGCCAGGGAGCTGGAGAGCACTGGGGGAGCCAGAAAGCATGGGGGGGGGGGGGGGGAAACGATGAAAAGCACTGTGGAGAGCTGAAGAGCACCGGGGGGGGGGGGGCTAAGAGCACGGGGGGGACTAAATGAACTGCGGGGGACTAAGAACACTGGGGGGGGGGGGGTGGCTAAAGAACACTGGGGGGGCTAAAAAGCACTGAGGGGGGGCATTATTACATTCAGAGTATAGCACTGGTACAGGTAGGTGTCCTTCCGGGTCCGCAGTTTGCCCTTACTGTCAGTCAGTGGCCAGCAGCAGCCGAGGAGATGACCCAATCAGGCAGCGGGGAGGGCCGGCCGCAGTTTGCCTGGAGACACTGTGACTGGCTAGCAGCAGCAGTAACAGCCGGGAGATTATCAACCAATGAGGCAGCGGAAGCGCCACTGGAGGGCGGGCCGGCCGCATGAACATGATGAGGCGGGGGTGCGGTTACCGAAACGGTTACCGCCCCCTTCCGCGTCATCATCACTATGTTATGTGTGCTATGGGGTATAGGAGAGGGGTGGGTCTGAGGAAGAGGGAGGTTCTAAGGAAAGGGGGGGGGGGTCAAAAGAAGAGAGGGGGTGAGGAAGAGAGGGGGTGAGGAAGAGAGGGGGTGAGGAAGAGAGGGGGTGAGGAAGAGAGGGGGTTCTCTACTAAGACAGATAAATTATTTTTACTGCACAGCCTGCAAAGGGGAATTAGTGACAAAGGACAATAATGATCCTGAAGACCCCTATATATCTAACATCAGCTCTTTTTATTGGAAATATCACAATGGGGGTACAGGGTCAGAGCCAACAGCCCCCCCCCCTCCCCCACCCAGGCACCATAGCAGCTGCATGGACTGTGGTGGCAATTGTTACTTCACTGCATACAAAATCCATGAGACCCCCTCTTTTCAATCAACGGGTGTCCTCATTTCTGAGCATACATCCCCTCCCCCACCACTATTATTGATGCATAAAATATATTTTTAAAGTCATTTTATTGTTGGCTATTTTTAATTACAATGTATTTTTACTCATGGATTTTCATAAATATACATTAAAAATTATTGTATAAGTGCCGGTTCACATTTCTGCAATGTAGGAACGCTGCGAATATACAGCGTGTTCCCGCATCGCATCCGCACCCCTGGCAGTTCACACTGCCATATGCCATACACTGGGGGTGTCAATTAAAAGTTAACGACACCCCCAGATCAGATGGCATATCGCAGTGCAATCTATAAGTTGGCACAGAATCGGATCACACTAGTGTGAACCACCATGCCATCCGATTCTGCTGCGGACCAAATAAAGGGTCCTGTGCGAGATGGGTGCGATTGCGGTGGGAATTGAGTCATACAATCTGTATGGGTGAATTTGCAGCGCACAGAGATGGCATGTTATTTTAGGAGCGCTCAGAATTACATGCCATCTCTGTGATGGCAGAAATGTGAAGCGGCACTAAGCCAACATTTATGGTTTTGCTGTTGTTTTGGATAAAGTGGTGAAGGGTTCGTCCAGAGGGGGGCTTTAGCAGAGAAATGCTTTATAAATGCAAGAAAGTCATGGAAATAAAAAAATAAGATGAAAATGTAGAAAATAAAATGTCTGCTTTCATGGTAAAATAAATCAATAAATAAAAAGAGAATAGACTGACAGGCTGATGGGAAAAGCACTGATAGATTTACTGGGAGACTTTACCAAGGATTACCAATGACATTTTCTGGGCTCCATATAATATAAGCCTGGGGGGGGGGGGGGAGGTGAGGAGATGGGGGGGGGGTGGTAGGTGAGGAGATGGGGGGGTAGGTGAGAAGATGGGGGGTAGGTGAGAAGATGGGGGGGTAGGTGAGGAGATGGTGGGGGGGGGTAGGTGAGGAGATGGTGGGGGGGGGTAGGTGAGGAGATGGTGGGGGGGGGTAGGTGAGGAGATGGTGGGGGGGGTAGGTGAGGAGATGGGGGGGTAGGTGAGATGGGGGGGGGGGGGGGTAGGTGAGGAGATGGGGGGGAAAGTGGGGAGATGGGGGGGGTAGGTGAGGAGATGGGGGGGGGGGGTAGGTGAGGAGATGGAGGGGGGGTAGGTGAGGAGATGGAGGGGGGGTAGGTGAGGAGATGGGGGGGGTAGGTGAGGAGATGGGGGGGGTGGTGAGGAGATGGGGGTGGGTAGGTGAGGAGATGGGGGTGGGTAGGTGAGGAGATGGGGGGGGGGGGTAGGTGAGGAGATGGGGGGGTGAGGAGATGGGGCGGGGGGTAGGTGAGGAGATGGGGGGTAGGTGAGGAGATGGGGGGGTAGGTGAGGAGATGGGGGGGGGGTAGGTGAGGAGATGGGGGGGGGGGGGGTGAGGAGATGGGGGGGGGGGGTGAGGAGATGGGGGGGGGGGGGTGAGGAGATGGGGGGGGGGGGGGTAGGTGAGGAGATGGGGGGGGGGGGGTAGGTGAGGAGATGGGGGGTAGGTGAGGAGATGGGGGGGTAGGTGAGGAGATGGGGGGGTAGGTGAGGAGATGGGGGGTAGGTGAGGAAGATTGGGGGGGGGGGTAGGTGAGGAGATGGGGGGGGGGGTAGGTGAGGAGATGGGGGGGGGGGGTAGGTGAGGAGATGGGGGGGGGTGAGGAGATGGGGGGGGAGGTGAGGAGATGAGGGGGGGGTAGGTGAGGAGATGGGGGGGGGTAGGTGAGGAGATGGGGGGGTAGGTGAGGAGATGGGGGGTAGGTGAGGAGATGGGGGGGGTAGGTGAGGAGATGGGGGGGTAGGGTGAGGAGATGGGGGGGGGGGTAGGTGAGGAGATGGGGGGGGGGGTAGGTGAGGAGATGGGGGGGTGAGGAGATGGGGGGGGTAGGTGAGGAGATGGGGGGGTGGGTAGGTGATGGGGGGGGGTAGGTGAGGAGATGGGGGGGGGTAGGTGAGGAGATGGGGGGGTAGGTGAGGAGATGGGGGGGTAGGTGAGGAGATGGGGGGGTAGGTGAGGAGATGGGGGGTAGGTGAGGAGATGGGGGGGTAGGGGAGGAGATGGGGGGGTAGGGGAGGAGATGGGGGGGGGGAGATGAGGAGATGGGGTTCTAGGGAAGAGAGCAGAGGGGTAGGTGAGAGGGCTCTAAGGATGAGGAGGAGAGGGGGAAGGTCTTGGGCTGAGTTCTCCCCCCTTGTACTTACCACCACACCGGGAAGCATGTTTTGTTTTCCTCCCTCCAGCCATGTGACCAGGGTGATAGAGGGAGGGCGGGCAGCCTTCCCTCACTATACAGCGGCGCTCTCTATTGCCACCTGCAGGCTGGAGGGAGGACAAAGTCTAATCCTCTCCCCAGCTCTCTCACTCCTGTCAGTAAGCATCGGGGATGAGCGGCCTCACTGGCAGCGCGCGGAGGTGGGCTCGCGCTTCCTCTGATTGGTGCAGGGGGCAGGCGGATCATGTGACGTGTGGCACGCGCAGGCAGAGCGGCGCCATTTTTACTGTGGTTGCCAGGGAGAGGGAGTGTCTCCTGTCACTGCCGTCACAGCGCCCTACAGCGGATTTTTCTGACATTACAGCTTCTATATCTAATCATCTGTATCCAGGAGAGACGGTAAGTGTCATTAGCTGTCATGTCACCTTACCAGTGAGGTCGGGTCCAGTGTCTGGATATGTGTGTGTGTGGGGGGGGGGGGGGGGAGGACAATAGAGATCTGGACCCGATTTGTACTGTAAATGATCTGTCAGCGTTTTCTCTCCTCCTTTCTAGTTGGAGGGAAGAGAAATCACTTTTTCACACTCAGGATCAGAGCTGCCATTAGAAATCACAGGGGCCCCGAAAAGCCTCCTGACAGGGGCCCCAAACAGCTTACCTGACAGGGCCCCCCCCCCCCTCACAGTTCAAATCTTTTTCCCAACTCACTTCCCCCCCCCCCCCCCCCAATTCCCCCTCCTAGCAGAAATCTTGGCAGTGAAAGGTTTAGGACTCTTTCACACGGGCGATCCGATCAGATCCGCCTGTCAGTTTTTTAGGTGGATCTGATCGGATCCTCCATGCAGCTCTATGGGGCAGCGGATGTCAGCGGAGACACCTCCACTGACACCCGCTGCCACCCGCATCCGATCCTGTCCGTGAAATCTGGACGGATGGAAACCCTATTTTTCCATCCGTTCAGTAATCGGATCGGATCTGATGAGAGCGGACAGGCAGTCCTCTCTCATCCGATCCCCCATAGAGGGCAGCGGGGGCTGAGACACCTCCCTCTCCGCTCTGCAAGCGGAGACGGAGCTGTCATCCGCCGGCTCAGCGGGGATCGCGGATCGATCCCCACTGAGCAACACGGATCCGCCTACGGAGGCGGACCGTGTGAAAGAGCCCTTAATGGTTTTTCTTTAACTTTTTAGGTTTATTAACCACTTAAGCCCCGGAAGATTTTACCCCCTTCCTGACCAGGGGGTATTTTGCGATTCGGCACTGCGTGACTTTAACGGACAATTGCGCGGTCGTGCGATGCTGTACCTAAACAAATTTGATGTCCTTTTTTCCCACAAACAGAGCTTTCTTTTGGTGGTATTTGATCACCTGTGCGGTTTTTTGATCATGCGCTATAAACAAAAAAATGCGTCAATTTTGCAAAAATAATATTTTTCCCATTTTTTTATATAAAATTCCCCCCAAAAAAATGTAAAAATCTAAATTTTTTAACATTTTCGGCCAATTTGTTTTATGCTACATATGTTTGGTAAAAAAAATCGCAAAAAGCGTATTTTGATTGGTTTGCGCAAAAGTTATCGTGTTTACTAACAAAGGGAAAGATTTTTGTCATTTCTGGTGTTTTTTTTTTAACGAGTAATGGAGGCGATCTGCGATTTTTTTTGCGGGACTGCGACATTGCAGCGGACAGATCGGATCCTTGACTGACATTTTTGACACTTTTGGGGGTACCAGTGACATTACTACAGCAATCAGTGCTATACATATGCACTGTTACTGTAAAAATGACACTGGCAGTGAAGGGGTTAACTGTATTGGAGGGGTTAAGTGTGTCCTAGGGGCGTGCTTCTAACTGTGATGGGACATGGCTACTAGTGTAAAAACAGAGATCAATGGTCCTACATAGTAGAACTGTCTGATGTCCATTTTTACACAGGGAAGAATGACAGGCGGCTTGTTTACATTAGCCGCCTGCCTTTCTCCCTCTTTACCGACGATCGCAGAGTGACCGGCTGACATCGGGTCCGCCGGTCACACGCACGGACTCCTCAGTGAACGAGCCGGGGGGCGCACGCCTTAGTGGGCGCGCGCTCGCCCGCTATTGGCTCACAAGCCGGTCACAGGCTAGTGATGTATATATACGTCGCTTTGCCTGGCCGGGGCTGACCGCCGCAGTATATTTACTTGCGGCGGTCGGCAAGCGGTTAAGCACAAACAATTTCTGTGATTTTTAATCTTGCACAGTATTATTTCTGAGGGGAGCGCAGCCCCTGGTGAAGTCTTTTTTCTTTAGTACATAACTGTTAGAGCCATAATTTGGGGAAACAATTGTGCTAGTAGCAGCTTCCAAGGTCAGCTATAGCAGTAATAAGAGCCTAAACACAGGATTGTCATTGTATGGAAAAAGAAGAGCACAGGTAATACTGGTAAATGCTCCTTTCACCTCTGCCTGGCCGATTTTGGGAAGACCTTTCAGAGTTCAGTTCCTCCTTAACCACTTTACCACCGGAGGATTTTGCTGTCTTCCGTCCAGGCCACTTTTTGCGATTCGGCGCTGTGCGACTTCAACTGACAATTGCGCGGTCGTGCGATGCCGTACCCAAACTAAATTTACGTCCTTTTTTTCCCACAAACAGAGCTTTCTTTTGGTGGTATTTGATCACCTGTGCGATTTTTACTTTTTGCGCTATAATCAAAAAAAGAGCGTTTATTTTGAAAAAATAACAATATTTTTAACATTTTTTTATATGAAATTCCCCCCAAAAAAGATGTAAAAACCAATTTTTTAAAAAAATTTTGGCCAATTTGTTTTCTGCTACCTATGTTTGGTAAAAAAAATCGCAATAAGCGTATTTTGATTGGTTTGCGCAAAAGTTATTGCGTTTACTAACAAAGGGAAAGATTTCTGTCATTTTTGGTGTTTTTTTTTTTTAACGCGTAATGGCGGCAATCTGCGATTTTTTTTTGTGGGACTGCGACATTGCGGCGGACAGATCGGACCCTTGACTGACATTTTTGACACTTTTGGGGGTACCAGTGACATTACTGCAGTAATCAGTGCTATATACTGTATATGCACTGTTACTGTAAAAATGACACTGGCAGGGAAGGGGTTAATTTTATTGGAGAGGGAGGGGTTAATGTATGCCTGGTGCTTACTGACGTGTAGGGGGGGAGGTGACTGAGTGAGTCATGGACAGATCGGATGTCCAGCTATGCTGAACAGTCCGATCTGTCACTCCCTGTCACTATGGAGATCCGTCCGCTTGTGTTTACACAGGCGGGCGGATCTCCACACTAGATCCCCGGCGATCGGGGCAGAGCAGCGGCGATCGCCGCTGCTCCTCCCTTGGCCCGACTCCCGCTGTGAATGAAAACAGCGGGAGCGAGCCTCCGGCGGCGCGCAAGCGCCGCCCAGAGGGGGGAGTGTCTGACGACGTTAATACTACGTCGTCAGACGATAACGAACCACTCTGCCGCAGTAGTATTACTGTGAGCAGACGTAAAGTGGTTAAATGATGGCGTTACCGTTTCACTGTTCAGGGTTTGTATATAAAGTACGTTTCTGCTCTAGTATGATGGGGAATCGCTCACATATATAAATAGGGAAAGGGGAGTTGTAGGTTTCAGGACAAGGTGTCACATGCTTGTGATGAATACAACCTACTCAGGAAAAGCCATTTCTCTTTTTGGTAACTGAGGATCAACTATGTAATTCATGACATAACTATCATATACTAAAAGGGATCAATCCACTAAAAAGTCACATTTACCTTCTAGGTGTATCCTGGTGGGTTGGGTCATTTTTGCCTTCTTATATGACTACTCCAAGATCTTCTTATAATAAATTTCAAATGACATTCCACTAGAAAGGTGAGAATCAATGGGTCAGATGAGGAGCACTGATTTTCTAAGCCAAGCCTTACACAGAGCGAACTTCTTTCCTGCAACCATGGGTTGCAATAAAGAAAATCGATCGATTTCCCCATCAACACCGACTCCCACAGAGCCATTGTGTTCTCCTGGCGGGGAAGGATGCCGCACTGAGAGAACACAGTGATTTTTGCTAGCAGCTATAACAGCCACTAGCAATAATCACCTATAAACTCGGACAGGCTGGTTGTACCCAGGTTGATCGATCAACTAGGGTACATTCAGCCTGCCCATACATGGTTCCGATCTCGGCCGGTTCCTGCTAGTTACTTAGCTGTCCAGTTGGTTCTCTGACTTCTATACAATGGGAGTCACAGCCTCAGAGCAACAAGTGACATCAGAAAATCTTTGCATGTGTTTCTGGGTCAGTGGCTCAGAAAGTGCTAAAGCCCAAAAAAATGATTTTCTGTAAACAGGCTCCAAACAACTCTGTTTTGAGGTGGGGGGTGGGGGGGTAAAAAAAATGCATACTACCAGATCGGTGGTCTTTAGGAGTTATGAATGCCATTATGTCAGTGGAAGGAATGGGGTCCTTGTGTTAATAGGAAAAGGTGGCCCAGCATTGGTGTTCTATGAGACTCAACTTGCAGACTTCATCCCCTGTGCTTTCCCTCATAGGGAGGTCACAACCAGGCCTATAAGCACCATTGGAAAGGAGTTCACACCACCTAAGGGTGTCTGAAATAATGCCAGGTGCTGGAACCATCTGCCTTCCACCCTCAGACTTTCTGAATACAGTAGCTTGCAATGAGAAAGCTCTGCATGTAGGGCCTTCTCACAGGGGCTGGTCTATGGAAACCACCTTGCCATAGTTTGGGGACCTTTGGCTTAAGCCTTGTTCCCACAGGCATTAGCTTGAGTAAGATCAGTATGAGCTGCAAACTTCTTCCCAACTTCTAGCAGCTTTATTGATGCATTTAAAGCACTCCAGTTTAGAGAGGTGATACACACATCACAGAGAGCTGACTGTCACATTAACCTCCCTGGGGGTATTCCCGAGTGTGGCTCGGGGTTAACTTTCAGTACCAAAAGCAGTAACCCCGAGCCACACTTGGGATTACCACAGAATGTTATTCACCTTCCCTGCGATCCCCCGCCGTCCCCCCTGCCATCCTCCCGGTCGTCCTCATACTCTCTCCCCGCT
This sequence comes from Pelophylax lessonae, assembly GCF_965119305.1. Lineage (NCBI taxonomy): Eukaryota > Metazoa > Chordata > Amphibia > Anura > Ranidae > Pelophylax > Pelophylax lessonae. The sequence continues at coordinate 38,556 of NW_028119800.1, forward strand.
CTGTGCTCGGCCGATTGCTGGCACTTGCCTTCCGGTTCTCTTCCCTGCGAGCGTTGCGATGCAGGGGGGATGGAACCGGCGGCAAATTCAAGTGTAAATACACCAAATGACATGATACAAAGCTGTGATCCTAACGGATTACACTGTATCATCCCATTTAACCACAGAATTTCACCGGGTGACTTTTCCAGTGCCCTGCCTGTGCTTTTCCAGTTCTTTGTACCTGGAAAATAGAGAACGACCATGGCGTCCAAAAAGTGCTTTTAGACGAACTGGAAAACAGCGACAGCGAAACGGAGTTACTTGAAGAACTAAGCGATAGCGATTTGTGGGAAAATTCGTCATCGGGTACGGAAAGTGACGACAGCGACGATTCTGATGTCTCTTCCTAGCACATAGCTTGTGGAATTTGGGAAGTATATCAAATGATTCTTCAGAATTTTCAACAGAGTTTTGCGCCAGAAAGAGACATCAGAATCGTCGCTGTCGTCACTTTCCGTACCTGATGACGAATTTTCCCATGAATCGCTATCGCTCTGTTCTTCAAGTAACTCAGTTTCGCTGTTGCTGTTTTCCAGTTCGTCTAAAAGTGCTTTTGCGCAAAAAGAAAAATTTTTGGACGCCATGGTCGTTCTCTATTTTCCAGGCACAAAGAACTGGAAAAGCACAGGCAGGGCACTGGAAAAGTCACCAGGTGAAATCCTGTGGTGAAATGGCATGATACAGTGTAATCCGTTAGGATCACAACTTTGTATCATTTCATTTAGTGTATTTACATTTTTGAATTTGCCGCCGGTTCCACACTCACAGGGAAGGGAACGGAAAGACAGGTGTCAGCAACGGCCGAGCACACAGCAGGAGGACAGTGGGAGGACAGCGGGGGGAGGACGGCAGGGGAGGACAGCAGGGGATCGCAGGGGAAGGTGAGTTTTAAAATATAAAAGAACAGATTTGCATGCAAAACAATGTAGCGCTTTTAGCACAGTAATCTGTACATAATTAGACCGCCAGAGAGGTTAAACATGCTTCTAGTAGAATTGGGGGAGCTTCAGCACTTCTTGCTGTGTAGGAAAATGGTGGTTGCTTGCTGAAGCTTGCTAGCAGCTTGTTTAAATGACATTTTCATTAGGATTTAGGTTTGCCCTGCCCAAAGCTTGCTTAACCACTTGCCGACCGCCCATCGCATATATACTGCGGCAGGCTGGCTCAGCTGCGCCAATCGCCGTACCTGTACAGCGGTTTGCGGGAGCACTCCTGGGGGGGAGAGCCCATGCCGCCGCCGGCACGCACCCACCCCTACTAGGCAGCAGGGATGCCGATCAACAGGGCCGGCGGCCGCGATTGCCGCTGTGCACCCGCGATGGCTCCCCGCTGATAGAGAACACCAGTCAGCTGTTGTAAAGACAGTAGACCGTTCTTCTCTCTGAAATTTTCACAGAGTGCCTGTGATTCTCCCATATAGGATCAAAGGTCTCTGAGTTTATTTCACAAGCCCATCCCCCATACAGTTAGAAAACACTCCCCTAGGCTCACACTTAACCCTTTGATCACCCCTGGGTTAACCCCTTCCCTGCCCTTGTCATTATTACAGTAACAGTGCATATTTTTAGCACTGATTACTGTAGTAATGTCACTGGTCCCCCCAAAAGTGTCAAAAATGACAGTTAGGGGTCCAATCTGTCCGCCGCAATGTCGCAGTCCCGCTAAAAATCGCAGATCACCGCCATTACTAGTAGAAAAAAAAATGACATAAATCTTTCCCCTAGTTTGTAGACGCAATAACTTTTGCGCAAAGCAATCAAAATGCACTTATTGGGATTTTTTTTTTTACCAAGAATATGTAACAGAATACAAATTGGCCTAAAATGATGAAAAAAATTGATGTTTTATTCTTTTTTTGGAAATGTTATATAGAAGAAAATGAAAAATATTGTTTTTTTTTTTTGTAAGTGCCGGTTCACATTTGTGCGATCACCGAGATCGCATGTAATTCGGAGCGCACTGCTCCTAAAATTACATGCCATCTCTGTGCGGTACAGTTTGTATGGCTGAATTTGCACCGCAATCGCACCTAACTCGCACAGGACCCTTTTTTGGTCCGCAGCAGAATCGGATCGCATGGTGGTTCACACTAGTGCGATCCGATTCTGTGCGAACTTTCAGATTGCACTGCGATATGCAATCTGATCTGGGGGTGTTGTTAACTGTTAATTGACACCCCCAGCCTGTCGCATATGGCAGTGTGAACTGCCAGGGGTGCGGATGCGATGCAGGAACACGCTGTATATTCCCAGCGTTCCCACATCGCAGAAATGTGAACCGGCACTTAAAGGCTTTTAAAGCATTGCCTATGGACAATTTTAGGTAGCGCAGTTTGTCACCATTTCACAAGCATGCACATGACAAGTTTGGTATCTATTTACCTGATGCAACATTATCTATTATATTTTAGCAAAAAAAAACAAAATGTGTATTAAAAAAAAAAAAATCAGTCCTCTGTCTGATCAGCTGTCTTGTAGGGCAGAGGAGGGATCGACGATCTAACAGACCCTTGATTTCTCCACGAGGAGTGCCTGTCACCGGCCAAAGCTATCACAGGGGGTCTTGTTCACCCCTTGTAATAGCAATAAAGTTGAATGAAAAAATATATTTTAACCACTTCCATACCAGGCCATTTCTGGCACTCCGCTCCTACATGTAAAATTCATCATTTTTTTGCTAGAAAATTACTTGTAACCCGCAAACATTATATATTTTTTTTTTTAGCAGAGACCCTAGGGAATAAAATGGTGGTCATTGCATCTTTTTATGTCACACGACACGGTATTTGCACAGAAATTTTTCAGATGCGCTCTTATGGGAAAAAACAAACTTTCATAAATAAAAAAAAAAAAAAACACTACAGTTAGCCCAATTTTGTTGTATAATGTGAAAGATTATGTTATGTCGAGTAAATAGATACCTAACATGTCAGGCTTTAAAATTGCGCACACTTGTGGAATGACGCCAAACCTTGGTACCTAAAAATCTCTATAGGCAATGCTTTAAAAAAGTTTACAGGTTACCAGTTTAGAGTTACAGGGGAGGTCTTGTGCTAGAATTGTTGCTCTCACTCTAACGTTTGCGGCAATACCTCACATGTATGGATTGAACGCCATTTACATATTACATATGTGGCCATGACGAACTTTACGTTCTCTTATGCATGTGAGCAGGCGGGGATAAGGGCACTTTAATTTTTTAATTTTTTTTTTATATTTTATTTTTTTTATCACTTTTATTCCTATTACAAGGACTGTAAACATCCCTTGTAATAGGAATAGTGCATGACAGGTTCTCTTTATGGAGAGATCTGGGGTCAATAAGACCTCAGATTCCTCCTACAGGCTGGAAAGCCTGAAATAAAAAAAAAAAAAAAAAACGATCTCGGCTATCCAACCGAGGTCACAGCAGTATTAACAACTGACAGGCCAGGCGTGACGTCATCACCTCATGCCCTGGCCTTCAAAAGTCAAAGAGACTGCAGGGGACCATCTGGTCCTCAGCAGTCTCTATGGTGTACTTCCGCCGGCGGCCGATTCCTTCCCCGGCAAGCCGATGGCACGGGAGAGTCAGTAGAAGCACCGGAGGGTGGCGGAAGGGGGAGATGTCCTCTCCCGCCTCCTATAAGAACAATCAAACGACTGAACAGCCACTATGATTGTTCTTATGGTGAAGGGAATCGCAGGCTGAAAAAAATATTATCTGAATGATGCCTGCATCGGCACCCATCATTCAGATATCCCCACCTAAACCCCTGGATGTCATATGACGCCCAGCGGTAAGGAAGTGGTTAAAAGAGTGTAACAAAAAAAAAAATGTGAATAAAAAAATTATTATTAAAAATGAACAATTTAAATGACTCCCGCCTGCCCCCATGATCATGCCAAATGCAATTGTGTGCTTAGGTCTGGCATGCATATGTAAAGAATGATTGCATCACACATGTAAGGTATCGCTATGAACCTCATAGTGAGAGAAAACATTCTAGTGCCAGAGCCCACGGATAACCTATAAAGGCTTTTAAAGTGTTGCCAATGGACAATCTCAGGTACCGCAGTTGTTGCCATTTCACAGGAGTGCGCAATTTTCAGTCTTGGTGTTGGTGACGTATTACCGGACACAGCGCCATCTTTTATATTTTACCAGAAAAACTGGGTCTAATTTTGTGCACTAAAATTAGTTTGAGTGTAGTTTTCAAGAAAATATACAGTATGATGTATTATAGCATAACCCAATGGTGAAGAATTATATGGAGCTGCGTCTGTCAATGGATGATAGAGAAATATATATATAAAATGTTTGGGGGTTCTAGGTAATTTTCTAGCAAAAGATACTGGCTTTAACTTGTAAGCAACAAGTGTCAAAAAAAGGCTTAGGAATGAAAGGGTTAAAATGCCCAGAGGTGGGGCATAGCTTAAGATCACATGACCACCGTAGTTGGCTGTCATGTCATCCAAACATCCGTTGTCTGCAAAGCGATATTGACTGCAATTCACACAAATATGCGGCCTCTCTGCGCTAAGGCCCAGGGGCCGAGAGGCCGCTAAATTTTACACAAGAAAAAAAAAAAACCTATAGAGAAACTGTATATCACAAAGAATGCACTTTTCACCACAGGTACATTACCGGAGATACAAAGAGAATGCTGGTGCATTTAGTAAAAAAAGAAAAAGGACATAAGCACTCTTTAGACCGTAGCAACTTGGTTTCCAGGCCTCTGGCCTGATGTGGGTCTGCCATTAGTAGCGGAATCCTCTCCAGCCCATGTGAGTCCCTGGGTGTGACAACTGAAGCAGCGACAACTCCAGCATCTTTGTTTTTTGGTTTTTATTATAAATTAAAGGGGATGAGAGAAGGGAATGAGTGGGATACTCCTTTAGGCTCAAACTAATTACAATTGGGACTTTGATCCTGAAAATGCCTGTTGGCGCCTCCTTGACGCCAGCCGGCGCCAGCCAACGCTCACTGACTCTGAGAACACTCTGTATAGCAGAAGAAGTGTTGAATCCCTGACTTATAGTCCAGTAGATCCAAGACTGAGAACCATAGAACTCCTGATACTGTTGTGCAGTAAAAGTCACTGAATACTTTCCCCCGCCTGGCACAGCTTGAGGTAGTATATTGTAGAACTCTGTATAACTGTCACTGTAACTGGCACACACTGTACAATTCAGGGCCCAAACTGCAGGTGCCCCCTTTGACCTTGAACTCTTCAGGGTCCACTGACTATGTACCCCCTTTGCAAAATCAGGGTCCTCTACCTAGGTACCCCCTTTACAGCTAGCTGACACTGGATCCCAGAACCTCTCCCGGAGTGGTCCCCTCTGACTCTAGGCAGACCCCCAGGGACAATCCGCAGTACTCACAACATGTGTAGGCTTTCCTGGGACTGGACCCCCCCCCCCCTCTCTCTCTCCGTAGGTTCTCGGCACACCGGATCCCCTCAGCTCAACTCAGCACTCTCTGGATACTCGGGCGACAACCCGCGACATCCTCCTTCCTCAGACAGGAGGAGAGACAGCCGCACTCTCCTTCCTGGGACTCTGCTCCCCCCAAAGACACCCTGTCATGCACTTCCCCTAAACTTATACCCACTCCCAGAATCATTCACAGCCTAATCTGCCTTCTGGGGTAGTTACAAGCTGGGATGTGTCCCCTGATTGGGCTTCCCACACTGCCCTATGAGAAGCCTCTAACAGAAGCCAGTGGGGATACTTCCCCTTCAGCAGGCACATCTGGAAGCCCTGACACCCTACCTAACAAATCACAGCCCTGCTGTTAGGCAGACAAGGCCCACTATATACTTACCTAGCACCTACCTGTAGGGTGCTACAAGACAAATAGAGGGTGTGTACCAAATTAATGTAATCACCTGTAAAGGCGGGCACGTAGGCGTAAACACAATACTTTAATTGCTCTAAAAAATACAATATAGAAACATAATCAAGTATATAAAGAGCCTCTGCCAATATCTTGAATGGCACGAGTATCAATTCTGCCATCTATGTAGTCATAACTATGTAGTAAGTTATAAAGTGGCAGATGCAAATATGTAAAATCAGCATTTTTTGCTAGAAAATTACTTAGAACCCCAAAACATTTTTTTTAAAGCAGGGGCATGAGAGGATTAAATTGTGGGTGTTGCAGTTTTTTTATATCACACGGTATTTGCGCAGCTGTTTTTCAATTGCTAATCTATTTGGAGGGCAATAATGCATTTTAATGCACAAAAACACCGTAGAATACCTAATGGTTTGGTCAAATATAAATGATGTTAAGCCACGTAAATAGACACCTAACATGTCAAGCTGTAAAATTGAGCAAACAAATGGAACGACACAATAAATTATCCATAGACGATGCTTTAAAAGCCTTTACAGTTTACCAGTTTAGTGTTACACAGGACACTTAGCGCTATAATCATTGCATATAATATTCTTGCTACAACGTTTGAGGCAATAACTCATGTGTGATGTGCGGTGGGAACGCCATTGATATATGTGTGTGTGTGACCTACATATGCATTTGCCTTTGCACATGACCGGGGGGGGGGCAGGGGGGATTTCCATTTTTTTTTATTTTAATAATTTTTTTTACAATTTTTTTGTTTACTTTTATGGCTACTCAGAAGGGATGAACAATATCCCTTGTGATAGCTGGAGCAGTGCCAGGTCCTCTTTATAGAGATCTGGGGATGTTCCGATCTTCAATCATCCCTATGGTTAGCTGGCGGAACTGCTGGATTCAGTCCAGGGCTCCCCAGTGGAACAGGAGAATCCACATTGCCCCTTCCGCTGACAGTAAACGCGATCCAGCGGCTAATTAGCTATCACTAAATTAGCCACTAGGATCACTTTTACATTAAAGAGCATTGCTGGTTAAAAAAATAGATACTGGAATGTTGCCTGTAGCTGCAGGTCCTATCCCGGTATAACCACTTCAATCTGGCTACGTACGGGTACATCACAGTGGCTGAAGTAGTTAAATTATCTCCTATTTTCAGGTTTACCTATGAGACAGCCACCTATCACACTTGAAATCTGTTAAAAATGAGACACTTGCACTAGTCATTTAAGGTTTATAATTCTGATAGAAAAGGCTATATGACAGAAATGCTGAAATCTATCCATTATTATTACAGGCATGGATTCACCAATTGCCCATCGCACACGGTCAAGAACTGCTCTACGACAACAACGGGAGAACGCCAGGTCCAACAGGAGTCGATCTCCAAGGGAGCGCATCATTGCTGAGGACCAGCCAGCACCAGCCAGACCACCGGCCAGGGAGTATCAAGAGCTGCCCACATGTGCAATCTGCTTGAGTGAAATGGAAGCAGGAGAGGACACTACAACCCTACCCTGCTCCCATGTATTTCATTCAAGCTGCATTGGAACATGGAGGGAGCAACGCAATTCATGTCCCCTTTGCAGAGCAGTGATTGTTGTTCTTCCACAGGATGGACCCAGAAGGGTGTACCGGAGGGTCGATTACATGCCCCGTGGAGAAGACGTCGACAACTTTCTTTTTCACTTTGAATATGATGAATTTGGAAATCCAGGTTTTATTTTTTACTTTGACCCTCGAAATCCAAATGTGGTCTTCTATCTCTAACATCTTTTCTGTTTATTTAGATCCCTGAAATCAGAGGACATCTGGTGAGTTATTAAGAAACAGGAAGACAGGACCACCTACTTCCCTGCCTTTACAGGTCTGTGCTGTGGTATTGTAACAATCCTACAGGCTCACCTGAGTCAGAGGACTGCTGGCCGGAGGTAGGAGTGGAGCCCAGTGGCAAGGACCGCAGCCTGGTAGTAGGTGCAGGAAATCTGGCAGAGGCGTGGTCAGACAATCCGGGTTGGCTACGGTGGTAGCTGTACTGGATACCGGATGGACACCAGGTAGTACTTTAATTAGATAAATATAGTGTTGCGCAAATAAAAAATTATTAAATTAATTAATTTTGTGCTTAACCACTTTACCACCGGAGGTTTTTGCTTTCTTACGTACAGGCCACTTTTTGCGATTCGGCGCTGTGCAACTTTAACTGACAATTGCGCGGTCGTGCGACACCGTACCCAAACGAAATTTACGTCCTTTTTTTCCCACAAACAGAGCTTTCTTTTGGTGGTATTTGATTTTTACTTTTTGCGCTATAAACAAAAAAAGAACGTTTATTTTGAAAAAATAACAATATTTTTAACATTTTTTTATATGAAATTCCACCCAAAAAAAATGTAAAAATCAAATTTTTTTTTAATTTTTGGCCAATTTGTTTTCTGCTACCTATGTTTGGTAAAAAAAATCACAATAAGCGTATTTTGATTGGTTTGCGCAAAAGTTGTTGCGTTTACTAACTAAGGGAAAGATTTCTGTCATTTTTGGTGTTTTTTTTTTAACGAGTAATGGCGGCGATCTGCGATTTTTTTGCGGGACTGCGACATTGCGGTGGACAGATCGGACCCTTGACTGACATTTTTGACACTTTTTGGGTTACCAGTGACATTACTGCAGTAATCAGTGCTATACATATACACTGTTACTGTAAAAATGACACTGGCAGGGAAGGGGTTAATTTTATTGGAGAGGGAGGGGTTAATGTATGCCTGGTGCTTACTGACGTGTGTGGGGGGAGGTGACTGAGTGAGTCAGGGACAGATCGGATATTCAGCTATGCTGAACACTGCGATCTGTCACTCCCTGTCACTGAGGAGATCCGCCCGCTCTGTTTACACAGGCGGGCGGATCTCCAAACTAGATTCCCCGACGATCGGGGAAGAGCAGCGGCGTTTGCCGCCGCTCCTCCCCTGGCCCAACTCCCGCTGTGAATGAAAACAGCGGGAGCGCGCCCACAGGGGGAGGAGTCCAGCGACGTAGTACTACGTCGCTGGACGATAACGAACCACTTTGCCGCAGTACGGTCAACGTGACCGGTCGGCAAGTGCTTAATTAAAAATCCAAAATATTCATAATGATGAAGTGACATAATATTAAAGTGCCAGTAGTGCTAATAAAGAAGTAAAATATAATATATAATATAATATTCATAGAAAAGAGAAAATATATAGATATAAAAGTCCAGTGTGCAAAGATCAAAAAAGCCAATAAATAAAGTCCAAATATGGACACATATGAATATTTTAGATTTTTAATTATTTAAGCACAAAATTAATTAATTTAATACACAAATATATAGGAGAATAAACCTATGTGCTACCACTAGAAAAAAGAGCGGGGATAAGGAGGGGGCTGATAGCAAAATGGAGCACCTGGACTCCGCAGCTAATTCCTTAGTGTCACCACATACAAAGTAAGTCAAAGAGAAAAGGAAGAATCAGCGCAAGATGTCCCTACTGGATGAACCATAAATATAAGAGTAAAACTAATAGAAAGATAAATACTTCTTAAAATCTTCTATAATCCTAAAAATGTAAATGATGTGCAGCCATAAAAAATCAAGTGCTTATTTGTGAAATAAAAGTTGATGATAAAAATACTTTTAAAATGATATACAAAAGTGCTCCTATAGATAAATAATTAAGATAAAAAAGAAAACGTCTTAATGAGATATTAGATGAAGTGATGTGAAAAACGCAAGTGAGTGCCCTCTGAAGAGTGAACCCCTACAACCAAGCAGACATTATCAACTTTATTTCATATACCCGTTGTACAGCCTGCTTGGTTGTTGGGATTCACGCTTCAGAGGGCACTTACCCGATTTTCATTTATCATCTATTATCTAATTAAGATTTTTCACTTTCACATACCCATTGTGCAACCTTTTGGTTGTAGGGGTTCACTCTCCTTTACTTTGTTTTAATTAATTTAATAATTTTTTATTTGCGCAACACTATATATTTATTTCAAATAAGCACACTATTATGAGAAGTGGAGCGTCTGCGGCAAATAACTGATTGATTTAGAGCCTCAGGGTCGCTCGCAGGATTTATTCCTAGTACTTTGATGAGGACACAGGTTCACCTGAAGTGCGGAAACTAAGTGCTAGCTGGTTTTCACTAGAGCCCCTGATGGTGGGGATAGACTGCGCTGCAAGCTAACACCAGGTCGCGGTCCCCAGGATCACCCAGCCAGGCAGAGTGCAGGTTCGGTCCGGAGGTGGAGGAGCAGACAAGGGATAACCAGAGAGAAGTCAGACGGGCCAAAGGTCGGGGGGGGCAGCAGTAAGCGTGGTCAGACAATAGGGATCGGAAGGGTTCAGTAGGTAGGGACAAAGCAGAAGAGTAGTCAGTAGTCAATTCCTGGTCAGCAGTGGATTTCTGGTAATAGGCAAGAGCAGCAGGTAAGGAGAAGCTTGATCAAGGCTCAGGAGCTCAATAATCAGCAAGCTGGAGTGCAAGGGGCTGGACTTATATAGGGAAGTACCAGGTGTGGGGAATCAAGGGTGATGAGCAAGGCTTGGCAAGACTAGGGTGGAATAATAGGCTTCAGGGAGGAATGTGCAGAGAGGACTGTAGCCTAGTAAGCAGGGCTACTGCATGGGATGTGGCTGGTCACGGGTTCGAATCCCGACAGGTATACTGAAGTTTACAATAAATATCTACATTCCTGCAAATATCAGGGCCGATGAGAGAGAATTGCGAGCCTGGTACGGCCACAGAGAGAGAGAGAGCTGTAAGCCCGGCGGGGCTGCAGACAGAAAGAGAGCTGTGAGCCGAAGAGGCAAAAGAGACAGAGAGAGAGCTGTGAGCCCGGCGAGGCGACAGAGAGAGAGCTGTGAGCCCGGTGAGGCCAAAGAGACAGAGAGAGAGCTGTGAGCCCGGTGAGGCCAAAGAGACAGAGAGAGAGCTATGAGCCTGGTGAGGCCAAAGAGACAGAGAGAACCGTGAGCCCGGTGAGGCCAAAGAGACAGAGAGAGAGAGCCGTGAGCCCGGTGAGGCCAAAGAGACAGAGAGAGAGCTGTGAGCCCGGTGAGGCCAAAGAGACAGAGAGAGAGCTATGAGCCTGGTGAGGCCAAAGAGACAGAGAGAACCGTGAGCCCGGTGAGGCCAAAGAGACAGAGAGAGAGAGCCGTGAGCCCGGTGAGGCCAAAGAGACAGAGAGAGTGCTGTGAGCCCGGTGAGGCCAAAGAGACAGAGAGAGAGCTATGAGCCTGGTGAGGCCAAAGAGACAGAGAGAACCGTGAGCCCGGTGAGGCCAAAGAGACAGAGAGAGAGAGCCGTGAGCCCGGTGAGGCCAAAGAGACAGAGAGAGTGCTGTGAGCCCGGTGAGGCCAAAGAGACAGAGAGAGAACTCTGAGCCCGGTGAGGCCAGAGAGAGAGCCATGAGCCCGGTGAGGCAAAAGAGACAGAGAGCCGTGGGCCCGGTGAGGCCAAAGAGACAGAGAGACAGAGAGAGAGAGCCGTGAGCCTGGTGAGGCCAAAGAGACAGAGAGAGAGAGAGCTGTAAGCCCGGCTGGGCTGCAGACAGAAAGAGAGAGCTGTGAGCCTGGCGAGGCAAAAGAGACAGAGAGAGAGCTATGAGCCTGGTGAGGCCAAAGAAACAGAGAGAGAGTTGCAAGCCCGTCAGGGCCGCACAGAGAGAGGGATTATGGCAGGGTGGAGGGGATTAGCTTATTGTAAAGTAGTGTAGTGTAGAGTAGTATAGTGTAGTGTAGGTCTGGCCAGAGAGGGATTACTTTGACGCAGTTGGCCAGCTTAAACATGTATTGCAATGCATTACAATTCATGTGAACTAAAAATCCCTGTTTTTATGTAAAGTTTTCTAGAAGGGTGTATAGCAGTGTGGAGAGGGTTCATTCAGTATTTTAAGCACCTTTAGCGAGAACTTGCTTTCACCTTAGAAAAGTAAAAAAAGGGAGACCTTTACCAATGCCGCATCCTAGTAGAGTGTATACTAACAAAATTAACAAGACATAGTCCTGCTATGATGGACTTTATTGGCACTAACATGAGACAGACAATGTATAAAGAATTGTCTTTATTTAAACATGTCAAAAATCACAATACACACCCAAAAGAGGCAACTAAAATACATGTCAGACTTGATTTATATAGGAAATATCACCAGTAACACCTATACATCTATAATTGCTGGTCAACCAGCTGGGATGTGGCTGGTCACGGGTTCGAATCCCGACAGGTATACTGAAGATTACAATAAATATCTACATTCCCGCAAATATCAGGGCCGATGAGAGAGAACTGCGAGCCTGGTGTGGCCACAGAGAGAGAGAGAGAGAGAGAGCTGTGAGGCCGACGGGGCCGCAGACAGAAAGAGAGAGCTGTGATCCTGGCGGGGCCACAGAATGAGAGAGAGAGCTGTGAGCCCGGCGAGGCAAAAGAGACAGAGAGAGAGCTGTGAGGCCAAAGAGACAGAGAGAGAGAGAGCCGTGAGCCCGGTGAGGCCAAAGAGACAGAGAGAGTTGCAAGCCCGTCGGGGCCGCACAGAGAGAAGGATTATGGCAGGGTGGAGGGGAGTAGGTAGGTGTAAAGTAGTGTAGTGTAGAGTAGTATAGTGTAGTGTAGGTCTGGCCAGAGAGGGATTACTTTGACGCAGTTGGCCAGCTTAAACATGTATTGCAATGCATTACAATTCATGTGAACTAAAAATCCCTGTTTTTATGTAAAGTTTTCTAGAAGGGTTATAGCAGTGTGGAGAGGGTTCATTCAGTATTTTAAGCACCTTTAGCGAGAACTTGCTTTCACCTTAGAAAAATAAAAAAAGGGAGACCTTTACCAATGCTGCTTCCTAGTAGAGTGTATACTAACAAAATTAACAAGACATAGTCCTGCTATGATGGACTTTATTGGCACTAACATGAGACAGACAATGTATAAAGAATTGTCTTTATTTAAACATGTCAAAAATCACAATACACACCCAAAAGGGGCAAGTATTAAAATACATGTCAGACTTGATTTATTTAGGAAATATCACCATGAACACCTATACACCTATAATTGCTGGTCAACCAGCTGGTGACCAGCAATTAGGATAATATCTGCGTCAATTGCTACAAATGTCATAGTGATATTTCCTATAATATCACTCATGTGTGACATGTATTTTAATAGTTGCCCCTTTTGGGCGTGTATTGTGATTTTTTACATGTTTAACCACTTGCCTACAATGCACTTTCACCCCCTTCCTGCCCAGACCGATTTTCAGCTTTCAGCGCTCTCACACTTTGAATGACAATTACTCAGTCATGCAACACTGTACCCATAAAAAATTAGTGTCCTTTTCTTCACACAAATAGAGCTTTCTTTTGATGGTATTTAATCACTACTGGATTTTTTTTTGTGCTATAAATAAAAAAAGACTGAAAATATTGTGAAAAAAAGCATTTTTCTTTGTTTCTGTCATAAAATTTAGCAAATTAGTAATTTTTCTTCACAAATTTTGGCCAAAATTTATACTGCTACTTATCTTTGGTAAAAATAACCCAAATGAGTGTATATTATTTGGTCTTTGTAAAGTTATAGAGTCCACAAGCTATGGTGCTATTCATTGAAAATTGATCACACTTGATCACACCTGATGTACTGAAGGCCTATCTCATTTCTTGAGACACTAAAAAGTCAGGAAAGTATAAATACCCCCCAAATGACCCCTTTTTGGAAAGTAGACATTCCAAGGTATTTAATAAGGGGCATGGTGAGTTTTTTGAAGTTGTAATTTTTTCCCACAATTCTTTGCAAAATTAAGATTTTTTTTTTTTTTACAAATTGACGTATTAACAGGTTATTTCTCTTACACAGCATATGTATACTTGGAACTACACCCCAAAACACATTCTACTACTCCTCCTGAGTATGGCGATTCCACATGTGTGAGACTTTTTCACAGCCTGCCCACATACAGAGGCCTAACATCCAAGTAGAACCGTCCGGCATTCTAGGAGCATAAATTACACATATAATTTCCTGACAACCTATCGCACTTTTGAAGGCCCTGGAGCACCAGGGCAATGGAAACCCCCATAAAATGACCCCATTTTGGAAAGCAAACACCCCTAATTTTTGAGGCATAATGGGTCTTTTGAACGTGTCATTTTTTCCACAAGTTTTTGGAAACTGTGGAAAGAAAATGAAAATGCATTTTTTTTTTTACACAAAGTTGTTCATTTATGAAATATTTCCAACACATAGCATGTGCATATCAAAAATTGCACCACAAAATACATTCTGCTATTCCTCCTGAGCATGGCGATACCACATGTGTAACGCTTTGACATAGCCTAACCACATACAGAGGCCTAACATCAAGTAGCAATTTACACAAAGTTGTCCATTTATCCACTTTTAAGACTGGGCCTATTTTTGACACTTGGTGTTTACAAGCTAAAATCATTTTTTTTGCTAGAAAACTACTTAGAACCCCCAAACGTTCTATATTTTTTTTTAGCAGAGACCCTAGAGAATAAAATGGAGATTGTTGCAATATTTTGTATCACACCATATTTGCGCAGCAGTCTTCCAAATGCAATTTTTTTGAAAAATATTCACTTTTTTTATTTAAAATATAAGAAAACAGTAAATTTGGCCCAATTTTTTTTCCAAAATGTGAAAGATAATGTTACACCGAGTAATTAGATACCCAACATGTCATGCTTCAAAATTGCGCACGCTCACGGAATGGCGCCAAACATTGGTACTTAAAAATCCCCATAGGCAACACTTTAAAAATTTGTTCAGGTTACTAGCTTAGAGTTACAGAGGAGGTCTAGGGCTCAAATTATTGCTCTCGCTCTAACGATCGCGGCGATACTTCACATGTGTGGTTTGAACACCGTTTACATATGTGGGCGGGGCTTGCGTATGCATTCGCTTCTGCGCGCGAGCTAACGGGGACAGGGTGCTTTCATTTTTTTTTTTCCTATTTATTTTATTTATTATTTTTTTATTTTACACAGATTTAAAAAAAAAATGTTTGGATCATTTTTATTCCTATTACATGGAATGTAAACATCCCTTGTAATAGAAATAGGCATGACAGGTCCTCTTTATTGAGAGATCTGAGGTCAAAAAGACCTCACAACTACACTAAAAAAGAAAAAAAAAAATGTTGAAAAAAAAAAAGCGGCCCTTTAAACCGGTTGCTAGGCAACGACTTTTGACGTAGCTCCGGTCCTCCAAGACCATAGAGTCGAGTGAGGGCCATCTTGCCTTCACTCGAATTCCTGTCTCTGAGGATCCGGGACCGGATAGTTTTCCCCGCTGCCGGCGGGTCCGGTAAGCTGGGAAAACGTCTCAGATGCGGAGGGAGGGGGGGGGGCGGGGGACCTCTTCCCCTGCACCGTAAGGATAATTCCGCGGCGAATCCGCCACTGGGACCACCCTTATCTGAAAGCCAACCGCCCGCTGTTTAAAAAAATACCGGGGTTATGGCAGCTATCTGCTGCCATAACCCCAGTATTTAGCTTTTAATGACCGACGTATATAGTCGTTAGGCGGTCAGTAAGTGGTTGCATGTATATAGCATAAATTGCACCCCAAAATAAATTGTATAAAGGAAAGTGTACAGGAATAGTCCGAGTCCATCTCCGGTCCGCTACTATTAGCGATTTCAAATTCCGAATCGGGGATCGGAATTGGATTCGGATACTGATGAGAGCTCCCCGATGCTCTCATCAGTAATGGAGAGGACCTGAAGGGCCTCCTCGCTGCTGTACATCCTTTTTGACATGCTGGTTGTGATGGGCTGTGCGGCGGGTGACGGTTGACTGCGGATGATCACTGATGGGTGGCAGGTGACTGATGGGTTGACAGGTGACGGTCACTGATGGGTTGACAGATGACGATGACTGTTGGGTTGACAGGTGACGATGACTGATGGGGTGACAGGTGACGATGACTAATGGGGTGACAGATGACGATGACTGATGGGGTGACAGGTGATGATGACTGATGGGGTGACAGATGACGATGACTGATGGGGTGACAGGCGACGATGATTGATGGGTTGACAGATGACGATCACTGATGTGGTGACAGGTGATGATTATTGATGGGGTGAGAGATGACGATGACTGATGGGGTGACAGGTGACGATGACTGATGGGGTGACAGGTGACGATGACTGATGGGGTGACAGATGACGATGACTGATGGGGTTACAGGTGATGATGACTGATGGGGTGACAGATGATGATGACTGATGGGGTGACAGGCGACGATGATTGATGGGTTGACAGATGACGATCACTGATGTGGTGACAGGTGATGATTATTGATGGGGTGAGAGATGACGATCACTGATGGGGTGACAGGTGACGATGATTGATGGGGTGACAGACGACGATCACTGATGGGATGACAAGTGACGATGATTACATAGTTACATAGTTAGTGAGGTTGAAAAAAGACATCAGTCCATCCAGTTCAACCTATGATGTGTGTGTGTGTCCGCTTTTAACCGTACATTGTATACCCCTGTATGTTGTGGTCTTTAAGGTGTCCATCTAATAGTTTTTTGAAACGATCAATGCTCCCTGCTGATACGACTGCTTGTGGAAGAGAATTCCACATCCTTACCGCTCTTATAGTGAAGAACCCCTTACGCACTTTAAGGTTAAACCGCCTTTCCTCTAGTTTTAGTGAGTGGCAACGTGTCTTATTGTATCCCCTTTCTCTGAATAGTTTGTTCCTTATGCTAGGGTCGCCAGTACAGTATTTGTACATTGATATCATATCCCCCCTCAATCGTCTCTTCTCCAGAGAGAATAAGTTCAGTGCTTGTAGTCTTTCCTCATAGCTGATGTCCTCCATTCCCCTAATTATTTTTGTTGCCCTTCTCTGGACTTTCTCCAGTTCCAGCACATCCTTCCTTAGGACCGGTGCCCAGAACTGGACAGCATACTCCAGATGTGGCCGGACCAGAGTCTTGTAGAGTGGGAGAATAATCTCTTTATTTCTGGAGTGAATCCCCTTTTTTATACATGCCAGTATTCTGTTGGCTTTGCTTGCAGCGGCTTGGCATTGCATGCCACTACCAAGCTTGTTGTCTACCAGTACCCCCAAGTCCTTTTCCATCCTAGACTCACCCAGAGGTTCCCCCCCTAGTGAGTAGCTTGCTTTCTGGTTTCTGGCCCCCAAGTGCATTACTTTACATTTTTCAACATTAAATCTCATCTGCCATGTAGTTGCCCACCCCGTTATTTTGTTCAGGTCCGCTTGTAAGGTTTCCACATCCTGCATAGAAGATATTGGCATGCTTAGTTTAGTATTGTCCGCAAATACTGAGATTGTACTAGATATCCCCTCCTCTAGATCATTTATGAATAAATTAAACAGGATTGGTCCCAGGACAGAACCCTGGGGGACCCCACTTTCCACCCCCGCCCAATCCGAGTACTCCCCATTAATCGCCACCCTCTGTACTCTCCCCTGGAGCCAGTTCTCTATCCAGGTACTCACCTTATAGTCCATACCTACCTTCCTTAGTTTGTACAGTAAGCGTTTGTGGGGAACGGTGTCAAAGGCCTTTGCAAAGTCCAGATACACCACATCCACAGGCTTTCCTTTATCTAGGTGGCAGCTCACTTCATCGTAGAAGGTTAATAGATTGGTTTGGCACGAACGATTTTTCATGAATCCATGCTGATTACTACTAATAATATCATTTTCATTACTAAAGTCTTGTATGTGGTCCCTTAACATCCCCTCCAAAATGTTGCATACTACTGAAGTTAGGCTGACCGGCCTATAGTTACCCAGGATATATCTCGGCCCCTTTTTAAATATTGGTACCACGTTGGCTTTTTTCCAATCAGCTGGCACCATACCCGTCTGTAAACTATCCTTAAAGATCAAGAATAATGGTCTGGCAATCACCTGGCTGAGCTCATTAAGAACCCTCGGGTGCAAGCCATCCGGTCCCGGGGATTTATTTATGTTAAGTTTCTCTAGTTTAGCTCTAAGCCTATCTTCTGTTAGCCATGGCGGCACTTCCTGGGGTGTATTATTTAGTTCGGCCTTACAAGCTGGGTTAGTGTAGCCCCCCCGATTCCTTTGTGAAGACTGAAGAGAAGAAATTATTTAACACTTCCGCCTTTTCTCTGTCCTCAGTGGCCATATTTCCTTTATCATCTTTTATGGGGCCAATGTGTTCTGGCCTCGCTTTCCTACTGTTTATATACTTAAAGAACTTCTTGGGGTTCTTTTTACTCTCCTCCGCTATATGTCTCTCGTGTTCTATTTTAGCCGCCCTGATTTCGTTTTTACATTTCTTATTACACTCTTTGTAATGCTTAAATGCTGCCAATGACCCCTCAGTCTTGTATTTTTTGAAGGCCTTTTCTTTAGCACTAATATACATTTTTATGTTGGAGTTTAGCCACCCAGGGTTTAGTTTTGCTCTTTTAAATTTATTTCCCTTTGGAATGCACTGGCCAAACCCCCTGTTAAGTATGCTCTTGAAGCACTCCCATTTTTCCTCCGTGTTCTTTGTTCCCAGGGTTCTATCCCATTTGATATTTTCTAGCAGAGAGCGCAGTTTAGGGAAATTGGCTCTTTTGAAATTCAGTGTCCTTATATTACCCTTGTGTTTCCTATAACTGTAATTAATACTGAAACCAATTGACCTATGGTCACTGTTTCCTAAGTTGTCCCGTATTTCTATATCCGTGAGCAGGTCTGTATTGTTGGTAATCAGTAGGTCAAGTACCGCATTGTTTCTTGTCAGTGCATTCACCATCTGACCCATGAAATTGTCCTGCAAAACATTTAGGAACTGCCTAGCCTTGGCTGAGTGCGCGGTTCCTTCTGCCCAGTCTATATCTGGATAATTAAAGTCCCCCATTATAATGACATTTCCCATCCTTGCTGCCAATCCTATCTGCAACATGAGGTCCGCCTCACCCTCCTCCCTCTGGTTGGGGGGCCTATAGCATACGCCCAATATTACCTTCCCCACCGTGCCTTCCCTCTGAAGCTCTACCCA
>NW_028119800.1:62500-88966 GCF_965119305.1 Pelophylax lessonae
AGCGGGGTTAAACATGCCTAAAGACACTGTTTGATATGTGGGAAGGAACTAGGCTCCCTCTAGTGGTAGCTGCATGGAATTTCCCGGGCTGTGACTTCCTTTTCACAAGATGAAGAAACTACATCTCCCAGGCTGCTTTGCAAGATCCAGGGTGCACAGCTGCACCGCACGGCACTATGGGGGAAGTTATTTAAAGGAAGAGAGAAGCGTGTGAAGGGGGGGCGCCTTTCTGCGCTGGACTCTGAGGAACCAGCGAGCGAGAGTGAAGGACTGACACTGGATATTGGGCCAGAGCCTCTTAGCCTGGAGGGACGACGTGGAACCGTCCCATCTCAAGCACGAGGCACATTCCTGGAGGTCATACTGCTGTTTGCAGAGACCGGAAGTCATCCGCCAGAAGGACCTCGCGCGGCTGGCATATAGCCACAGGACTGAGACCGCAGTGAAAGCGCGCGAAGGAGAAACTTCTGTTGGTGAGAGGGCACATGCCCAATAACTGACTTTATCTGCCAACGAGATAGTTTTATCTACAGATAGCGGTAGCGCAGAAGGAGGTGATAAAACCCCGGGGTTTATCAGCATACTTTCTCAGGAGACTCATAGACAAACAATAAGGTCTGTAAAGGAGTCGCTAGAGGCTTAACTCTCTCGCAGAAGTTATTGCTCAGTTACACAGACACCCTGCGGTGACAACTAACAGCTCGTTGTTTTTCTCTCTCTTGATCTTTATTCCTAATCTGGATTACAAATGAGCTCTATTCAATAACCTTGCTAGCGAAGATCAACAAGAAAGAAGAGAACTCTGGGGGAGGGACTCAGATAGGCCTATCTACCTGGTACTGTGTCTAGCCTTAATGCAGGAGGAGTGTGGGGGTATTCTTTTACCTTTTTAAAAGCTGTTTTAAATAACCTTTTATGGACTTGTATTGTATTGTATTGTATCTCCCCTATTCAATTTGATATATAGTAAACTAAGTTTGGTTAATTACAATCCTGTGCGTTGTTCCATTGTGTCATCCAGAAGGACTACCATTCAAGAAGGTAACAAGGTATTGTTGCATATTGAAGTATGGTATTCCAATCTGTGTATCCATTTGATAGTCCAGTCCTATTCTGGGTCAGTTGTGCCTGAGGAGGGATCGAGCCAATTTGATTGGGTTGTTAGGCAGGGTGTAGACCCAATAATATAATCAGCAGCTCCTGCGGGGGTGGTGCTACACGTGGGGGCTCGTCCGGGATTTCTACAGTCCTGCAATACAACCCTCTCAGCCCCAGAATCCCCTCCCACGCAGAAATGGATCCTGTCGCTGCTGCTGAGTGGTGCAAGGAAGAGAATGTCATAGTGGAAAATGGCCTGGTGGTTGAAATCAAGGGAGAAGCCTGGACTGAAGAAAAGCTCCTCCCTGTTTTGAGGGCACTATCCACAGACAGGAAATTCTGGGTGATTGACATGAAAACTGACACCACTGTCCCACACACGTATGCACTGTGTGAGTGGAGGAAGGGGGTCCCTGATTATTTCAACGGAAACAGTGTAAAAACTACTGACCAAATATAACTTTTCCTGATACATCCAGGAGTTCCTATTGCGGGTCCCTCATCCACCACCCCTGGGGTATCCAGCCAAGAAAAAGGTGTCCAAGAAGGGCATCCTGAGTCATCACCTTTGTCGACTTTTAGCTCAGAACTGTGTGCTGTTCTTGGGGAGATTGTGGCAAAATGTAGCAGGGACTCCTCGAGCTATCTGATGACTGGATATAGGAAGCTCCGGACATTCTCTGGGAAACAGCCTGTGCCTTCAGCAGAAGATGGGTTCGAAGAGTGGCTAGATACCGCCACTCAGGCTTTGGAGGAATGGGAGGTACCAGAACAGCACAAGAAGCAGAGAATCACAGAGAGTTTAAGGGGACCTGCATTAGAGGCTGTACGTAATCTAAAGATTAGCAAGAAGAACTGCACTGCACAGGATTATTTGGACATTCTGCAAGATGTGTTTGGTCGGACGGAGAACGCGGCTGAACTTCTCTACCAGTTGGACCACTGTTATCAAGAAGAGGGGGAGAAGTTGTCCGAATTCATTAAACGTCTGGATAGGATTATCCACCAGATTCTGTTAAAGAAAGGAATAGACCCCCGGAAAATAGATGAGACTCGTGCACGACAGGTTCTGAAAGGGGCTCAACCTTTAGATCCCATTGCCATACTGCTACGAACTCGTCAAGATGGCGGCATTCTAGAATACCCCGACCTGATTCGAATGGTCAGAGAGGAAGAGGTCATGTTGGACAACAAGAAGAAAAGTCGGCAGTTTGACTCAACTGCCCGGGTTGGAGTGATAAGTGTGGAAGAGGGTGACTCTCAAGTTGAACTCCTAAAGACCCAAGTGTCTCAGTTGATAGAAATGGTGTCCATCCTGACTGGTCAGGTATCCACTCTACCCAAGGGGAGTATATCGGAGAGGCCAGATGAACCTGTTAGTCTCAGCACAGATCCAGAGCCACGGCCTGCAAGATTGTTAACTTGTTTCAACTGCGGGGGAGTTGGGCATGTTAGAAGGGTATGTCCCAGCTCAGGAAAGGTTGCCACGAAACCTCGCGAGCCAGCGGGAAACTTCAGAGGACACCGGTGAAGGAGTCAATCGGGTGTCCGCCAGTCTTAAGGGACTCCAGAAGTGGTGCAGGATCAGGGAAACTGAGTCAGGGGGTCAGACCCAAATATAACACCCCCAGTTCTAGACTCCGGGTTACTGAGGGAAGGAAAGTCAATGCACACCGGGTTCAGCGGGGGCCCAGATTAAGGAAGAAAAAGGAGAAGAGGGCCAGGGTACAGAGAACTGAATCAGACAACAAGGCTACAGCAAGAGAATTCCCAACTAACTTGGTCGGGCCCTCCCCAGTGGTCTTGGTTCAGGTGGAAGGAATTTACACAAGAGCCCTCCTTGACACAGGGGCCCAGGTGACTCTTTTGTATAGAGACTACTATGATAAATATCTTACCCATCTACCTTTGCAGAAGTTGGAAGATCTGGAGATATGGGGTATTGGGACCCAAAGTTTTCCCTATGACGGGTATCTGCCAATCAAGTTGACCTTTGATCCATCAGTGGCTGGTGAAGCGGAAACCTTCGACACCTTAGCGGTGGTCTGTCCTCGTCCACCAGGGGCCAACAAAAGCTCTCTCATCGTAGGAACAAACACTGACCTGGTAAGGCGCCTTCTGATACAACTGGTCCAGGGACAAGATGCTCAGGCGCCAAGGATCCATCCCATGCTACGGCAGGCCTACCAACGATTAGTGTTGGAGCAAGAGACCCCCGCAGAAGGAGTTGGATGACTCTGGAAGCTGGATAGAGCAGAAAAGGTCTTACAGCCAGGAGAGGTGGCCTGTTTTAAGGCTTCTGTTAAACTCACATGGCAACAGCCGGGTCCCTTCATTATCTTTGAATCAGGTCAAAAGGAGAGACAGAGAGGGATAGAAGTGATCCCTGAGGTGATCCCTTTGAAGGTGTTACAGGAAAACCGTGGAAGGGTTTTAGTGAGTGTCAGAAACACCTCTATTACACCGGTGAAGGTACCGGCCAGAGTGCTCCTGGGCCAAGTCAACCCGGCTACCCCAGTTGCCCCCATTGATTTCAAAGAAAAGGAACAGGGTGAAGCGGTTATAGAGGAGCTCTGCTCTGGAAACGCTGCCCTCCCGCCGGAATGGGTGAAGAGGGCCAAGGCACAACTTGCTCGATGGAGGGAAATATTCTCTAAGGACGAGTTTGACGTGGGATGTGCCAGGAGCGCCACTCATAAGATCCGCCTGAGTGAGGACAAGCCTTTCAGGGAGAGAGTCCGGCGAGTCCCCTTAGGTGACTTAGAAGATCTACGTCAACAGCTGGCAGAGCTCAAAAAGATCGGGATTATCCGAGAATCCAGGAGCCCGTATGCTTCCCCGATAGTGGTAGTCCGGAAGAAAAATGGATCTTTGAGGCTTTGTATCGACTACCGAACGCTGAACAGAAGAACCATCCCAGACCAGTATACCACTCCTCGAATCGAAGATGCCCTACAGAGTCTGTCAGGGGCGAAGTGGTTCAGTGTGATGGACTTAAAGAGTGGGTATTATCAGATCCCCATGCACCCTGAAGATCGGGAGAAAACAGCCTTCATCACCCCTGTGGGGTTCTTTGAGTTCAATCGCATGCCTCAGGGGTTGTCCGGGGCCCCTGCTACCTTCCAAAGGCTGATGGAGAGGACCGTTGGAGATATGAATTTGATAGAGGTACTGGTATACTTGGATGATGTTATCGTGTTTGGCAGAACTTTGGAAGAACATGAGGAGAGGTTGGAAAAGGTCTTGAAGAGGCTACATGAAGAAGGTCTGAAACTTTCTCCTGAGAAGTGCCAATTCTATCAGTCCTCGGTCCATTACCTGGGCCATATCGTGTCTGAAGAAGGGGTGGCCACTGACCCGGACAAGCTGGATGCTGTTGCTTCCTGGCCGAGACCCACAAATGTGACCGAACTCCGGTCATTCTTGGGCTTTTGCTCCTATTACAGGAGGTTTGTGGAGGGGTTCGCCCAGATTGCCCGACCCCTAAATGAGCTCCTGAAGAATGAAGAAGATGATGTCCCTGAGTTGGTAAAGCCGGCGAAGTCCACCATGGGCCCCCGGAAGGCTAAGGAATCCATCCAGGATCAGTGGACCCCGGAATGCGAAGGGGCCTTTGTCCAGCTGAAGGAAACCCTAACCACTGCCCCTGTTTTGGCCTATGCGGACCCCACAAAACCATATGAACTGCATGTTGATGCCAGCCGAGATGGGCTGGGGGGGGGTACTTTATTAGGAGCATGAGGGTCATCTGCGACCTGTTGCCTATGTGAGCAGAAGCCTACTGCCTGCTGAAAGGAATTATCCTACTCACAAACTTGAATTCTTGGCCTTGAAGTGGGCAGTGGTTGACAAATTGAAAGACTACCTGTACGGAGCTGAATTCATTGTCAAGACAGATAATAATCCCCTCACCTATCTGTTGACTACGGCCAAGCTGGATGCAACAGGACATCGATGGTTGGCTGCCCTCTCTAGCTTCAATTTTAGCCTGAAGTATCGGCCAGGAATCGGAAATAGGGATGCAGATGCCCTATCCAGAAGGTTGCATGTTCCACAGGAACCTGCGGAAGAATGGACTCATTTGGCTCCAGAAGGGATGCGTGCCCTATATCAGGGAACTGAATTTCGATCCCGAGGAGGGTCAAGAGCAGAAGAGATTGGGGTTTCGGCTATCGGAGTACCCAAATGCTACTGCCAGGTGACCCAGGTTGAAGGGGAGGGTTTGCCCCGGCTGTCCAAAAGGGACTTGCGGAAGGAGCAGTTGGAAGACCCTTTGGGAAAACTTCTCTTGGAAGCCTTGGAGATCCAGAGCCCTGAGTTGCTTCTAACTGACTCCCCTCAGGGGGCCCGTCTGTTACATAGAGAGTGGACCCGGTTACAGATCAGAGAAGGAGTGGCCTACCGGAGAGGTCCATCTGAAGATCTGGAGGAGAAGTGGCAACTGTTCTTACCAGCTAAATACAGAGAGGGAGTTCTGGCCGCTCTTCATGATAATCATGGCCATCTGGGGCCCGAAAGAACCTTTCAGCTTGTCAGGGACAGGTTCTACTGGCCTTGTATGAGGGCCGAAGTTGAAGGATACTGTCATTCTTGTGTCCGGTGTATACAGAGGAAGACTCTGCCACGTCAAGCAGCCCCAATGGGCCATCTACAGAGTCAGGGACCCATGGAGCTGGTGTGCATTGATTTCCTTTGCTTAGAGCCTGATCTGAGTGGCCAGGGGAATGTCCTTGTGGTAACAGACCATTTTACCAGATATGCTCAAGCATTCCCAACAAGGGATCAGAAGGCCTCAACGGTAGCCAAAGTTCTTGTAGAGAAGTTCTTTGTACATTATGGGTTACCACAACGCCTCCATTCTGATCAGGGAAGGGACTTTGAAAGCAGACTGATCAAGAGACTGTTAGATATGTTAGGCATTCAAAAGACTAGAACCACTCCCTACCATCCACAGGGGGATGCCCAGCCTGAACGATTTAACAGGACTCTTTTGGATATGTTGGGGACTTTGAGCTCAGAGAAGAAACAGCATTGGGGCAAGCATGTAGCTGCCATTGTGCATGCCTACAACAGCACTGTCAGTGATGCTACTGGATATTCCCCTTATCGGCTGATGTTTGGAAGGGAGGCTCGGTTGCCAGTGGATTTGGCCTTTGGCATTTCGCCTGATCATACCTCTTCAGCATCGCATAGAGGATATGTGGACCGACTGCGGAAGAGTCTGAAAGCGGCCTATGACAAGGCTCAGGCCACATCTGATCAACGTGGACTGCGGAATAAAAAAAATTTCGACCTAAAAGTTCGGATCCATGACCTGCAACCAGGGGACAGGGTTTTGTTGAGAAACATGGGTGTCCCGGGAAAACACAAGTTGGCAGACCGCTGGAAGTCCCAACCTTATGTTATCTGCAAGCAACTGCCAAACCTTCCTGTGTACCAAATTCGGCCTGAAGGAAGTGTGGGTCCATTGAAGGCTTGGCATCGGAACCATTTGCTGCCTCTCTCTGAAGCGGTTCGTATGCCCCCTGTGGAAGACTTGTCAGAGGCCCCTTCAACTTCTCGCCGGTCCAGACCAGTTACCAGATCTCAGACGACGCTCCCAGATGAGGGAGAGGGAAGTTCTCCATCTGAAGATTTGGAAGATGAAGAGGAGGTACCCGACTGGTTGTGGTCATCTCAGTTGCCAGAACCCACACCTGCCTCCCTGTCTTCATCTGACTTGGCTGATAGAGGAGCCCTTCGGGCAGAAGCCCCTGAATTCTTACCCTTTCATATGCTTCCAGAAGAAGCAGCTGAGGATGAAGATCCTGAGGAGGAGGTTGCACCCTTCTCTGAAGAAGAACTGACCTCTCTTGAACCATCAGGTTCCTCTGTGTTGGAACATGAGGAGGTGGACATTGAAGAATCCTCAGAAGTGCCTGATCCTAGTACCTCTGAGAGCATGCCTCCACGGGAACAGAGGGAAAGGAGAGTCATTCACCCACCTAAGAGACTGACCTATGATCAATTGGGTGAATGTTCGGAAGAAGCTGTTTTTACCTCCAAAAGATCTCCTGACCAGCCTAGTTCCTCCACTGTAGATTTGGTGGGGGACAACCCTAGCTCACCCCCAGGCACAACTGTACAAGCCACCCAAGTTTCGGGGGGTCTGTGAGAGATCATGAGAACAAAGTATTGAAGTAGAAAACGTTTGCATTTAAGTTTGTACATAAGGATATTGGGTTTGGCCATTATAATAAGCACAGTTTTTGATGTTCACAATTTGGTTTACTTTGTGAGTTAAGGTTTGTGCACATTTTGTTGCTCTGACCTCACTATATGTTTTTTTTTCTCTTTCTCACCTTTTGATGTTTTTTTTTTTACAACACAAACTTTAAGATGTAAGTGTTTAAGAAATTGCAAAGGCACATGTGCTTTTTAAAGGAGCACTATATAAAAGCACTAGAAATCAGCACTATATTAACACTGTAGAAATCACTTATTTGCTTATTAATTGCACTTTATCGTTTTACTGTTCCACTGCTATCAGAATACAAAATTGGATATATTCAGATTGACTTATTTCAGCAAAATGTTAATGTTTTTGTTGTATAATGCCAACCTATGCACTAGGGTACATACTGTTGACCTCTTTGGGGACCAAAGTTTCTCAAGTGGGGGGAGTGTGTAGCGGGGTTAAACATGCCTAAAGACACTGTTTGATATGTGGGAAGGAACTAGGCTCCCTCTAGTGGTAGCTGCATGGAATTTCCCGGGCTGTGACTTCCTTTTCACAAGATGAAGAAACTACATCTCCCAGGCTGCTTTGCAAGATCCAGGGTGCACGGCTGCACCGCACGGCACTATGGGGGAAGTTATTTAAAGGAAGAGAGAAGCGTGTGAAGGGGGGGCGCCTTTCTGCGCTGGACTCTGAGGAACCAGCGAGCGAGAGTGAAGGACTGACACTGGATATTGGGCCAGAGCCTCTTAGCCTGGAGGGACGACGTGGAACCGTCCCATCTCAAGCACGAGGCACATTCCTGGAGGTCATACTGCTGTTTGCAGAGACCGGAAGTCATCCGCCAGAAGGACCTCGCGCGGCTGGCATATAGCCACAGGACTGAGACCGCAGTGAAAGCGCGCGAAGGAGAAACTTCTGTTGGTGAGAGGGCACATGCCCAATAACTGACTTTATCTGCCAACGAGATAGTTTTATCTACAGATAGCGGTAGCGCAGAAGGAGGTGATAAAACCCCGGGGTTTATCAGCATACTTTCTCAGGAGACTCATAGACAAACAATAAGGTCTGTAAAGGAGTCGCTAGAGGCTTAACTCTCTCGCAGAAGTTATTGCTCAGTTACACAGACACCCTGCGGTGACAACTAACAGCTCGTTGTTTTTCTCTCTCTTGATCTTTATTCCTAATCTGGATTACAAATGAGCTCTATTCAATAACCTTGCTAGCGAAGATCAACAAGAAAGAAGAGAACTCTGGGGGAGGGACTCAGATAGGCCTATCTACCTGGTACTGTGTCTAGCCTTAATGCAGGAGGAGTGTGGGGGTATTCTTTTACCTTTTTAAAAGCTGTTTTAAATAACCTTTTATGGACTTGTATTGTATTGTATTGTATCTCCCCTATTCAATTTGATATATAGTAAACTAAGTTTGGTTAATTACAATCCTGTGCGTTGTTCCATTGTGTCATCCAGAAGGACTACCATTCAAGAAGGTAACAAGGTATTGTTGCATATTGAAGTATGGTATTCCAATCTGTGTATCCATTTGATAGTCCAGTCCTATTCTGGGTCAGTTGTGCCTGAGGAGGGATCGAGCCAATTTGATTGGGTTGTTAGGCAGGGTGTAGACCCAATAATATAATCAGCAGCTCCTGCGGGGGTGGTGCTACACGTGGGGGCTCGTCCGGGATTTCTACAGTCCTGCAATACAACCCTCTCAGCCCCAGAATCCCCTCCCACGCAGAAATGGATCCTGTCGCTGCTGCTGAGTGGTGCAAGGAAGAGAATGTCATAGTGGAAAATGGCCTGGTGGTTGAAATCAAGGGAGAAGCCTGGACTGAAGAAAAGCTCCTCCCTGTTTTGAGGGCACTATCCACAGACAGGAAATTCTGGGTGATTGACATGAAAACTGACACCACTGTCCCACACACGTATGCACTGTGTGAGTGGAGGAAGGGGGTCCCTGATTATTTCAACGGAAACAGTGTAAAAACTACTGACCAAACAGAACTTTTCCTGATACATCCAGGAGTTCCTATTGCGGGTCCCTCATCCACCACCCCTGGGGTATCCAGCCAAGAAAAAGGTGTCCAAGAAGGGCATCCTGAGTCATCACCTTTGTCGACTTTTAGCTCAGAACTGTGTGCTGTTCTTGGGGAGATTGTGGCAAAATGTAGCAGGGACTCCTCGAGCTATCTGATGACTGGATATAGGAAGCTCCGGACATTCTCTGGGAAACAGCCTGTGCCTTCAGCAGAAGATGGGTTCGAAGAGTGGCTAGATACCGCCACTCAGGCTTTGGAGGAATGGGAGGTACCAGAACAGCACAAGAAGCAGAGAATCACAGAGAGTTTAAGGGGACCTGCATTAGAGGCTGTACGTAATCTAAAGATTAGCAAGAAGAACTGCACTGCACAGGATTATTTGGACATTCTGCAAGATGTGTTTGGTCGGACGGAGAACGCGGCTGAACTTCTCTACCAGTTGGACCACTGTTATCAAGAAGAGGGGGAGAAGTTGTCCGAATTCATTAAACGTCTGGATAGGATTATCCACCAGATTCTGTTAAAGAAAGGAATAGACCCCCGGAAAATAGATGAGACTCGTGCACGACAGGTTCTGAAAGGGGCTCAACCTTTAGATCCCATTGCCATACTGCTACGAACTCGTCAAGATGGCGGCATTCTAGAATACCCCGACCTGATTCGAATGGTCAGAGAGGAAGAGGTCATGTTGGACAACAAGAAGAAAAGTCGGCAGTTTGACTCAACTGCCCGGGTTGGAGTGATAAGTGTGGAAGAGGGTGACTCTCAAGTTGAACTCCTAAAGACCCAAGTGTCTCAGTTGATAGAAATGGTGTCCATCCTGACTGGTCAGGTATCCACTCTACCCAAGGGGAGTATATCGGAGAGGCCAGATGAACCTGTTAGTCTCAGCACAGATCCAGAGCCACGGCCTGCAAGATTGTTAACTTGTTTCAACTGCGGGGGAGTTGGGCATGTTAGAAGGGTATGTCCCAGCTCAGGAAAGGTTGCCACGAAACCTCGCGAGCCAGCGGGAAACTTCAGAGGACACCGGTGAAGGAGTCAATCGGGTGTCCGCCAGTCTTAAGGGACTCCAGAAGTGGTGCAGGATCAGGGAAACTGAGTCAGGGGGTCAGACCCAAATATAACACTTCCAGTTCTAGACTCCGGGTTACTGAGGGAAGGAAAGTCAATGCACACCGGGTTCAGCGGGGGCCCAGATTAAGGAAGAAAAAGGAGAAGAGGGCCAGGGTACAGAGAACTGAATCAGACAACAAGGCTACAGCAAGTGAATTCCCAACTAACTTGGTCGGGCCCTCCCCAGTGGTCTCGGTTCAGGTGCCTTATTTTCCTTACCTGAGAGCGGTGTGCTCATTATGTAATCCAATGGTGTGACACATTGTCAAATGCGATGTCCAGTTGTGTCTGGTGTATTTTATTTTCTTTCTTTGTAAAAATTCAATAACAATGATTGGATCATAAAGATGAGTGCCTATGAATCCCTGGCCATAGAGATGAAGCACCCATTTTCTTTTTGAAGTCTTTGCAATATGATGGACTTTATTTGCCTTCATGTTGCTGCACTTTGTTCTTAAAAATGGACAATACAGTTGACTGTTGTTACTGCACTTGTATTCATTCTCAGGCCTTTGGGCCCATGTATCCGCACTTTTTTTTTAATTCAAATAAAGTACTTGTGGAATATATAAAGAAATGAGTGACCAGCAACTGTTCAGTATGAAGAAGTGAGTCAAAGGTTTTATGAAGAAAAGTTTTGCAATGGTTTTTCCTGAATGTTAGAGTAAAGTAATGTATGTAGGAGATTGTGGACCCGGATCCATAATCCGTTTACCTTTGGACACCAGATATATGGCATAGTGCCCTCCTGGAGGCATGCTCGGTAACACGTAGAGGGATGATTTGGTATAAAGTAGGCCAGATAGGCTGGTATAAAATAAGGCATAAGATTTTGTGTTTGGATTCCAAGCAGAAACAAGGTGCAGTCATTGAGTTCTTGATGAAGGAGGGATGCAGGCTGTCTGACATCCACAGAAGGCTACAGACAGGGCCGGACTGGGAATAAAATTCAGCCCTGGAAATATTTTCATACCAGCCCCATAGCATTATTATACCAGCTCAACAGCATGTCATTGTATTCTTGTTCATAAAAAGGAAAACCATGCATTTTTAAGCCCATCTGAAGAGTGTATTATAGATAAGACAGATATGTAAGCATATAGGGCTTTATATATATTAACTCCGGTTCAAAGTGGAAAAAGTGCAGACATGGTACAGGAGGTGGTCATAGGCTGTGTGGACATGGCACAGGAGATGTCAGAGGCTGCGAGCATTGTACAGGAGGATATGTCAGAGGCTGGGGGCATAGTACAGGAGATGCAGGGGCTGCGGGCATGATACAGAGATGTCAGAGGTTGCGAGCATTGGTATAGGAGATGCAGGGGCTGTGGGCATGCCACACGTCACTGGTTGCTAGATGCCAATCGGGCTGGCCTTCCCTAGCAACCAGTGCAGCGGAGAGCCGGAGACAGTCGAGGGCGGCACACCAAAGCAGCGGGGGTCAAGTCAGGGCAAGTCATAGGGCGCAAGTCAAAGTCAAGTCGCAAGTCATAGGTCGCAAGTCAAAGTCAAGTCGAGTCATTTATAGAATTCTGTCAAGCAAGTTGCAAGTCCTCAAACAGGTGACTCGAGTCTGACTCGAGTCAAGTCATGTAACTCGAGTCACCCACCTCTGCTACCTGGCTGGTTCATACCACCACATTGCAGTGGTGTGCACTTAAGAAAAGTATAGCAAGCCATACTTTTTTCCAGATCATCAAGACGAACCACCTCCTCGCACTGCATGGCGGCCAATAGAACTTTGTGAAATGGCACCTTGTGAGTGACATTTCCATGGATTTTATATACAAAGAAAAAGTGAACAGTGCGCTGTACTGTGATTGGCACTTTGGCACCTTGGTGTCTTTCCACCACACACCAGCCGGTGCTTTGTAACACAATGGCCAGTGTGAATGTACCCCTAAATAAACTGTAACCCTATTCTAAAATGCTGGACATTATCATAGTTTGCACTGAAAGCAATGACATTGACCCCTTTCCCCCAGCCAATACCAACTAATTCACTCCAGTCTTGTTATCTGGTATGAAAGAGATATTGTGTCATTATTAGCATTGTGACTCATAAGCATTTATTAAGCATTGTGTTAAAACAGGCTTGATTACTTTTTCCTGTGTGATCTTTCATTGTATTCAATTCTATCGTATTCTGTCTTTGTGGCTTCTTCTTCTTCCCTTATTGGGCAGTATAAGGGGGAGGCTGATTAGTGGGGACTTCAGAAGTTGGGTATGATAGCAGTGCTGAGGCCATGGCATTTTTCTGAATTAGGAACACCTGGAAGAATGACACAAATACAGAAGCTAGAATACAGACATCAAACTGTTTTAAACATCATTATACCTTAGCTATAGCGTATTTGAAAATTGACACATTAAAAAGACCAATAGGCTTATGATAATTACAACATACAGTATCTGTGTCTCATTTACTTAACGTCTCACTAAACCCACATCATAAACTATAATTATAATAATAAATGGTGTATTGCATGCTCTTCATACTCACTCAGTCACTATGAGATTCGTTTTCTGTATTCTGCAAAAAACCTGGTTGATCCTGCTGCTCTATATCTCCCCCTTCTGTCCAAGTCCCCAGTTCATCTAGGGATTTTGCCAGAGGCGTAACTAGAACCTTCAGGGCCCCAGTGCAAAAAAACATTAAGGCCCCCCCCCGGGCCCCTGACCATCAAGCCTGGGGCTCTTCCCACTGATCCTTGGGCCCTTTACTCTTGTTGTGGGGCCCTTTCACAAGAGTGGGCCCCCTTACTGCCATCTTGGGGCCTCCCCACGGTGGTGAAATGTCAATGCCAGGGCCGAGCCGCAAGTGTGACCTCTATGATCCTGGAAGTTCACCCACTGGTGTCAGTAGTTTTTATTTTTTGGTATTTTAATTGTATTATTTTTTATCATTTTATTTAATTTTTTTACAATGTCACTGGCTATGTCCATTCAGAAAAGGAAGGAGCTGGTAAATTACATATTTACTGACTCCTTGCTGGTTCTCTATTGTGACACATCCCCTGCAGCAGCTGGCAGGAGAGGGGAGGGAGTACAGTGGGGTAGGGGGGGGGGGACCAGTGGAGCCCACAGGGGTTAAATTTTCAGCTTTTAGCGCTGTTGCATTTTGAATGACAATTGCGCGGTCATGCAACATTGTACCTAAACCAAATTTGTGTCATTTTTTTCCCCCACAAATAGAGCTTTCTTTTGGTGGTATTTGATCACTGCCAGGTTTTTTCTTTTTTGGTGCACAAATAAAAAAGGACAGAAAAGTTTGAAAAAAAAAAAAGTTTTTTTGTTTAGGTTATAAAATTTTGTGAATAGATACATTTTTTCCTGCACTGATGAGCACTGATGACGCCGCACTGACAGGCACTGATGAGGAGACACTGATTGGTTGGCACTGATGGGGTGGCACTGATATACAGCACTGATGGGCACTGATATGTGGCACTGATAGATAGCACTGATATGTAGCATTGGTGGGCACTGATAGGCAGCACTGATGGGCACTGATCGGCGGCACTGATCGGCACTGATGGGCGGCACTGGTGGGCAATAATGGGCACTGGTGGGCGGCACTGGTGGATGGCAATAACGGGCACTGGTGGGCAGCACTGATATATGGCATTGGTGGGCAGCACTGATAGGAGGGCACCACTGGCAGGCTGTTTGCCATCCCTGGTGGCCATGGTGGGCATCCCTGGTGGTCATGGGTGGGCATCCCTGGTGGCTCTAGTGGCACCCCCCCCCCCCAGGGCTGCACTGGTAATCAATCATCTGATTACCAGCACAGACCCCCCTGTGATCAGTGAGTACTTAGAAATACTCACTGATCACCGCAGCTCCAGTATTGATCCTCTTCTTCTCCTCCCTGACAGGATCTGTCAGGGAGGAGAAGAGATCGAAGCCGTTACAACGGCTGTATTTACATTGCATGACGGCTGTGATTGGACACAGCCGTCATGTGATCAGGAGGGCCAATCACAGGGCCCTCCTGATGCATCTCGTTGCGCTGTGTCCGAGGGATCTCGCTCCTTCTGAAGCACGTTCCGGAACGTCCATTCAGAAGGACGAGACTCCCACCCGGCGTATATGTACAATGGCCGGGTGGGAGGTGGTTAAAGACCAACTCTAGGAAACCTGAAAATTCTTGTTAAAATTAGGGGACAGTGAAAGCAATTTAACTTACCTGTTATTTTGTTCCCCTGACAGATGGTGCTCTGACAGTAGAATGCTCTTTAATGTCCTCATGGCCAACGCAGAGCTATGGACCCTGCATCAGTCTTTAGTATGTCGGAGGACATAGGCTACATTCACACCTAAAGGGCCATACACACTATAAGATTTTCTGAAGACTTTTTCCTTCAGATTTACCTTTTCTATGTAGTGCAAGGCCCTGCCAGATTGCATACAAATTGAAAGTGTTTAGGTTTGACCTCATATTATCTGGTTTTGGTAAATCTAAAGGAAAAGTCTTCAGAAAATCTTATAGTGTGTATGGCCCATAAGACTGGCCATATGTTATGCAATTTTCTTTCCTTCAACAACGGGCTATAGCCAGCAGCAGTGATCGCACTAAAATAAAACTGACAGGCTGGTACTGAAGTCAATCAATAACCAGCTTGCCCATGGATGAATCGAAATTTGACTGGT
Source organism: Pelophylax lessonae (assembly GCF_965119305.1). Lineage (NCBI taxonomy): Eukaryota > Metazoa > Chordata > Amphibia > Anura > Ranidae > Pelophylax > Pelophylax lessonae. Next base: position 77,629 of record NW_028119800.1, read on the forward strand.
GCCTGCTGAACTGGCTGAATTTCATAGTTAAATAGTTAATCTGATTGAAAAAGACACTTGTCCATCCAGTTCAACTAACATAAATAAAAAAAATAAAAATAAAAATGATTTTGATCCGTCTATGGCCGGCTTAAGTGTCTCAGGTGTGAATGGGGAGCAGGTGTGTTAAATTTGGTGTTATCGCTCTCACTCTCTCATACTGGTCACTGGAAGTTCATCACGGCAACGAACGGAGGATCTGAAAAAAAGAATTGATGCTCTACATAAAGATGGCCTAGGCTATAAGAAGAGTGCCAAGACCCTAAAAGTGAGCTGTAGCGCAATGGCCAAGACCATACAGCGGTTTAACAGAACAGGTTCCACTTAGAACAGGCCTAGCCATTGTCGACCACAGAAGTTGACTGCACATGCTCAGCATCATATCCAGAGGTTGTCTTTGGGAAATAGACGTCGGAGTGCCGTGCTGCCAGCATTGCTGCAGAGGTTGAAGGAGTGGGGGTCAGCGTCAGCCTGTCAGTGCTCAGACCATATATTTTACACTTCATCGAATTGGTCTTCATGGCTGTTGTCCCAGAAGGAAGCCTCTTCTAAAGATGATGTACAAGCAGTTTTCTGAAGACAAGCAGGCTAAGGACATGGATTAATGGAACCGTGTCCTGTGGTCTGATGACACCAAGATAAACATATTTGGTTCAGATGTGTCAAGCGTGTGCGGCAGGAAAAAGAAGAGGAGTACAAAGACAAGTGTGCCTTGCCTATAGTCAAGCATGGTGGTGGGAGTGTCATGGTCTGGGGCTGCATGAGTGCTGCTGGCACTGGGGAGCTACAGCTACAGTTCATTGAGGGAACCATGAATGCCAACATGTACTGTGACATACTGAAACAGAGCATGATCCCCTCCTATCGGACACTGGGCCGCAGGGCAGTATTCCAACATAATAATGACCCCAAACACACCTCCAAGATGACCACTGCCTTGCTAAAGAAGCTGAGGGTAAAAGTGATGGACTGGCCAAGCATTTCTCTAGACCTAAACCCTATTGAGAATCTGTGGGACATCCTCAACTCGAAGGTGGAGGAGCACAAGGTCTCTAACATCCACCACCTCTGTGATGTCGTCATAGAGGAGTGGAAAAGGACTCCAGAGGCAACCTGTGAAGTTCTAGTGAACTCCATGCCCAAAAGGGTTAAGGCAGTGCTTGAAAATATTGGTGGCTACACAAAATATTGACACTTTGGGCCCAATTTGGATATTTTGACTTAGGGGTGTACTCCCTTTTGTTGCCAGCGGTTTAGACATTAATGGCTGTGTGTTGAGTTATTTTGAGGGGACAGCAAATTTACACTGTTATACAAGCTGTACACTCAATGCTTTACATTGTAGCAAAGTGTCATTTCTTCAGTGTTGTCACATGAAAAGATATAATAAAATATAAAAAAAATGTGAGGGGTGTACTCACTTTTGTGAGATACTTAATATACACACACACACACACACACACACACACACAGGGCAAAAACAAAAAAACAGAAAATTGAATTGGAATGACGTGTGATGACGAAACCAGGACATGTGTAGGTGTATACCTGATACGCATTGGGAAGGACAAAGGACAAAATTGTTCACCAGATCAAGTATGCTATAGATGACGGTTATGATTGGTGATTTATCCTTGACCACTTACGGACCGCCCACTGTGTATTTACGACGCTACTTTGATGTTAATTACCGGGGTTATGGCAATGTACATGGTAATCTCTGTACATTGCAAGGATTTTAACAAACATTGTTGCAGATTTCTAACGTTTATTGTTCTGAAGAAATCATTGTTTGTTCTTCTGTGCCTCTGTGATGAGTGGGTCAAATGGGAGTGGTTTCATAATTATCTGTCAGCTGTGGCAGCTGCAGGGCTCCAATGAGGAAATCCGCTGGACCTGCATCCCTTTAGACGTGTTCCTATTGGGAGTATCTCACCAAAAATGAAATTTTGTTGCAGGGGATGCCAGAAATCTGACTTGTATCTTATACATACTTCTGGGAAAATTGGTGAGCCAATCACACAAGCAGGACATTTTTTTTCTGGGGTGTGGTCAGTACACAATCTGTGTACAAAACAGCTTCAGGGAGCCATATTGCATTGCATTTTCAGAAGATTGCAGATTGAAAAGGAAAGGTCATTTTTAATAACATTCAATTACAATATGAATGTGTCACAATTGTATACGCTATATTGTTTTTTCTTTATTTGCTATTTTATTCCCCCCACGAAAGTGCAGTTACCCTTTAAGGGAGGGCTCCTTTCTCGACCAGCCCTGCCCAAAGGGGGCTACAAGGGCAAGAAAGGAGTTAAAAAAAAAAATACGTCAAGTTCTTCCACCTCCGATTCGCTCACCCTGGTCTTTATGGACCTTGCTTTGTGCACTGATGCGCAGTCATGTTGGAACAGGAAGGGGCCATCCCCAAACTGTTCCCACAAATTTGGAAGCATGAAATTGTCCAAAATGTCTTGGTATGCTGACGTCTTAAGAGTTCCATTCACTTGAACTAAAAGACCAAACTTACTCCTAAAAAAACAACCCCACACCATAATCCCCCCCCTCCACCAAATTATTTAGACCAGTGCACAATCAAGGTCCATAAAGGCATGGATGAGAGTGTTTGGGGTGGAGGAACTTGACTGGCGTACACAGAGTCCTGGTCTCAACCCAAAGGGACACCTTTGGGATGAATTAGAGACTGTAAGGCAGGCCTTCTTGTCCAACATCAGTGCCTGACCTCACAAATGCGCTTCTGGAAGAATGGTCAAACATTCCCATAGACACACTCGGACTACTAAACCTTGTAGACAGTCTTCCCAGAAGAGTTGAAACTGTTGTAGCTGCAAAGGGTGGGCCAACTCCATATTGAACCCTACTTACTAAGATTGGGATGACATTAAAGTTCATGTGCGTGTAAAAGGATGTGCGTGTAAAGGCAGGCGACCCAATACTTTGGTGATATAGTGTATGTCAACCATGACTGACAGGATTGGACTCACCTTAGCAACACTGTTATTCATATAATCTCTACCCTGGTCTTCTATCATTTTCTTTGCAAGGTAGACATGAATACCCTAAGACAGAAGGTAGAGTGTTAGAGTTACTGTACTGTGCAAAAGTTATAGGCAAGTGTGACGAAATGCTGTAGTAAGTAAGAACGCTTTAAAAAAATATACAGTATATTTTCAAATCTTTCTTTTTATCAATTTACAAAATTAAAACGTAAGAGAACAGAAGAAAAATCTAAATCAAATCAATATTTGATGTGACTACCTTTTGGTTTCAAACCAGCATTAACCACTTTACCAGCGGAGGATTTTGCTGTCTTACGTCCAGGCCACTTTTTGCGATTCGGCACTGTGCGACTTTAACGGACAATTGAGCGGTCGTGCGACGCCGTACCCAAACGAAATTTACGTCTTTTTTTCCCAAAAACAGAGCTTTCTTTGGGGGTATTTGATCACCTGTGCGATTTTTACTTTTTGCGCTATAAACAAAAAAAGAGCGTAAATTTTGAAAAAATAACAATATTTTTCACATTTTTTTTTATGAAATTCCCCCCCAAAAAAATGTAAAAATCAAAATTGTTTTAAATTTTTGGCCAATTTGTTTTCTGCTACCTATGTTTGGTCAAAAAAATCACAATAAGCGCATTTTGATTGGTTTGCGCAAAAGTTATTGCGTTTACTAACAAAGGGAAAGATTTTTGTCAAAATTGGGTACCTGCTCCCCCATCCGCCGCTCCTTAAAAGTGCCAATTGTGCAATGTGCAGAGGAGCGGGGAACGAGTCCTTAAAGCGGAACTTCCCCTTTTGGGTGGAGATTTGCTTTAATCCTGCGCCCTGCCGCATGCTCTAGAGATCCGTCTCTTCCTTCCCTGGTGCTTGGCGGAGTGATCTGTAAAGTACTTTACCTGCTCTGCTCTCTCAGGTGTCAGGACTTATGTGAGAAAGCGGAGAGGGAAGGAGCGGTAAAACCAATCATGGCGGCGGGTAGCGCGGCAAGCACTGGGCAGCACACAGTGAGTGAGGCGTTACACATAATGTTTTAAATGAATCAATGGTGCTGGGGTAATGCTGCAAACATGTTTTTACTTTCAGTAGGTCTTTATCAACCACTTGAAGACCAGACATTTTTCTGACATTTGTTGCTTACAAGTTAAAATCAGTATTTGTTGCTATGGGCTGGATGTCTGCTTTAACTCCCGCACTTGCCGGCAGGTGGTGCTGTGGAGCAGAGCGCGGGATCAGAGGCTGTCAGGGCGTGCAGGAGAGAGGAGTGCAGGAGAGAGGAGTGTGTGTGGAGTGTGTGCGTGACCGACCGCGTGTGAGTAACCCCCCCCCCCCCCCAGGAGAGCAGCGGCGGGGAGCGGCGCTCGAACCCCGACCCCCCCCCCCAGAAGCGAGCGGCGAGCGGGTCGGTAACCCCCCCTCTCTTGTTGCGGGTGGCGAGCGGAACAGTAAACCCCCCCCCTTTTGCGGCGGGCGGTGAGTGGTGCGGACCCCCCCCCAGACAGAGAGGGAGCAGAGGAGACTAGCGAGCAAAGGCTGACCGGGAAGTGACAGAGGGAGGCGGGTGCAGAGCGGAGACTGACCGTCTGAGAGAAAAAAAAAAACAGCCAGGAACTGCTAGAGACAGACTTAAAGGGACATACACTAGGTAAGTAAGACTGGTGACTGAGATTGTACACTGACTGAGGGTGTAGTGTAGTACCTGAGTATCTGAGTACCTGTTACTACCTGAGTATCTGTGAGTACCTGTGAGTACCTGAGTATCTGTGAGTACCTGAGTATCTGTGAGTACCTGTGAGTACCTGAGTATCTGTGAGTACCTGAGTATCTGTGAGTACCTGAGTACCTGTGAGTACCTGAGTACCTGTGAGTACCTGAGTATCTGTGAGTACCTGTGAGTACCTGAGTATCTGTGAGTACCTGTGAGTACCTGAGTATCTGTGAGTACCTGTGAGTACCTGTGAGTATCTGGGAGTACCTGGGAGTATCTGGGAGTATCTGGGAGTACCTGAGTATTTGGGAGTACCTGAGTATCTGGGAGTACCTGTTGCTACCTGAGTGTCTGGGAGTACCTATCACTACCTGAGTGTTGTGCGTCTGACCGGGCTGTGCGACTGAGTGTTGTGCGTCTGACCGGGCTGTGCGACTCAGTGTTGTGCGTCTGACCGGGCTGTGCGACTCAGTGTTGTGCGTCTGACCGGGCTGTGCGACTCAGTGTTGTGCGTCTGACCGGGCTGTGCGACTCAGTGTTGTGCGTCTGACCGGGCTGTGCGACTCAGTGTTGTGCGTCTGACCGGGCTGTGCGACTCAGTGTTGTGCGTCTGACTGGGCTGTGCGACTCAGCGTTGTGCGTCTGACCGGGCTGTGAGATTGTGAGCGTTGGGTGACTGACCGGTGTCAAGTGAGTGGAGCGGAATACCAGAGGGTGAGAAGGTAGCGTTAGGAAGCCAGGAAATAGCCACATAGGATAGACTTAAATCGCTGAATCCCCATTAGATTAGATAGTAGGTACAATGCCCGGCGGGTGTGGAGATGCGACTCGGTGTACATCTTGTGATATGTACATCACGGATATAGAAATACGGGACAACTTAGGGAACAGTGACCATAGGTCAATTGGTTTCAGTATTAATTACAGTAATAGGAAACACAAGGGTAATATAAGGACACTGAATTTCAAAAGAGCCAATTTCCCTAAACTGCGCTCGCTGCTAGAAAATATCAAATGGGATAGAACCCTGGGAACAAAGAACACGAAGGAAAAATGGGAGTGCTTCAAGAGCATACTTAACAAGGGGGTGGGCCAGTGCATTCCAAAGGGAAATAAATTTAAAAGAGCAAAACTAAACCCTGGGTGGCTAAACTCCAACATAAAAATGTATATTAGAGCTAAAGAAAAGGCCTTCAAAAAATACAAGACTGAGGGGTCATTGGCAGCATTTAAGCACTACAAAGAGTGTAATAAGAAATGTAAAGACGAAATCAGGGCGGCTAAAATAGAACACGAGAGACATATAGCGGAGGAGAGTAAAAAGAACCCCAAGAAGTTCTTTAAGTATATAAACAGTAAGAAAGCGAGGCCAGAACACATTGGCCCCATAAAAGATGATAAAGGAAAAATGGCCACTGAGGACAGAGAAAAGGCGGAAGTGTTAAATAATTTCTTTTCTTCAGTCTTCACAAAGGAATCGGGGGGCTACACTTGCTTGTAAGGCCGAACTAAATAATACACCTCAGGAAGTGCCGCCATGGCTAACAGAGGATAGACTTAGAGCTAAACTAGAGAAACTAGAGAAACTTAACATAAATAAATCCCCGGGACCGGATGGCTTGCACCCAAGGGTTCTTAATGAGCTCAGCCAGGTGATTGCCAGACCATTATTCTTGATCTTTAAGGATAGTTTACAGACAGGTATGGTGCCAGCTGATTGGAAAAAAGCCAGCGTGGTACCAATATTTAAAAAGGGGCCGAGATATATCCCGGGTGACTATAGGCCGGTCAGCCTAACATCAGTAGTCTGCAAAATTTTGGAGGGGATGATAAGGGACCACATACAAGACTTTAGTAATGAAAACTGTATTATCAGTAGTAATCAGCATGGATTCATGAAAAATCGTTCATGCCAAACCAATCTATTAACCTTCTACGATGAAGTGAGCTGCCACCTAGATAAAGGTAAGCCTGTGGATGTGGTGTATCTGGACTTTGCAAAGGCCTTTGACACCGTTCCCCACAAACGCTTACTGTACAAACTAAGGAAGTTAGGTATGGACCATAAGGTGAGTACCTGGATAGAGAACTGGCTCCAGGGGAGAGTCCAGAGGGTGGTGATTAATGGGGAGTACTCTGATTGGGCGGGTATGCAAAGTGGGGTCCCCCAGGGTTCTGTCCTGGGACCAATCCTGTTTAATTTATTCATAAATGATCTAGGGGAGGGGATATCTAGTACAATCTCAGTATTTGCAGATGATACTAAATTAGGCATGCCAATATCTTCTATGCAGGATGTGGAAATCTTGCAAGCAGACCTGAACAAAATAACGGGGTGGGCAACTACATGGCAGATGAGATTTAATGTAGAAAAATGTAAAGTAATGCACTTGGGGGCCAGAAACCAGAAAGCAAGCTACTCACTAGGGGGGGGGACCTCTGGGTGAGTCTAGGATGGAAAGGGACCTGGGGGTACTGGTAGACAACAGGTTTGGAAGTGGCATGCAATGCCAAGCCGCTGCAAGCAAAGCCAACAGAATGCTGGGTTGTATAAAAAAGGGGATTCACTCCAGAAATAAAGAGATTATTTTTCCACTCTACAAGACTCTGGTCCGGCCACATCTGGAGTATGCTGTCCAGTTCTGGGCACCGGTCCTCAGGAAGGATGTGCTGGAACTGGAGAAAGTCCAGAGAAGGGCAACAAAAATAATTAGGTGAATGGAGGACATCAGCTATGAGGAAAGACTACAAGCACTGAACCTATTCTCTCTGGAGAAGAGACAATTGAGGGGGGATATGATATCAATGTACAAATACTGTACTGGCGACCCTAGCATAAGGAACAAACTATTCAGAGAAAGGAGATACAATAAGACACGTGGCCACTCACTAAAACTTGAGGAAAGGCGGTTTAACCTTAAAGTGCGTAAGGGGTTCTTCACTGTAAGAGCGGTAAGGATGTGGAATTCTCTTCCGCAAGCAGTCGTATCAGCGGGGAGCATTGATAGTTTCAAAAAACTATTGGATGGACACCTTAAAGACCACAACATACAGGGGTATACAATGTACGGTTAAAAGCAAACACACACACACATCATAGGTTGAACTGGATGGACTGATGTCTTTTTTCAGCCTCACTAACTATGTAACTATGTAACTATGTAGCTACTTGGAACCCTCAAACATTAGAGAGTTATTTTTTAGCAGAGACAATAGAGAATAAAATGGCGGTCGTTGTAATATTTTATGTCACACTGTATTTGCGCAGCAGTCTTTCAAACCTAAATTTGGAAAAAAATACACATTTAACCACTTCACGCAAAATCACGTACCCGTATGTCATTTTGTCGAAGTGGTTGTGTGTTTCCGATGTAGTAACCCAGAAGCGATGTAATCTGGAAGCCACGTCACTTCCGGTTTACTCGGCAGCCAATAGAGGCAGATTGAAAAAATCCAAAGAATTCAAAAATGCAGATATATTTTAGCAGAGACCCTAATTAATAAAATGACCGTTGTTGCAACATTTTATGTCATACTGTATTTGCACAGCGGTCTTTTAAACGCAATTTGTTTTAAAAAAATACGGTTCAATGAATTTTAAAAAAAAACTAAACCGTAAAATTTGCTTATTTTTTTTTTTTGTATAATTTTTTTAAAGATGATGTTATGCCGAGTAAATAGATAGCTAACGTGTCATGCTTTAAAATTGCGCACACTTGTGGAATGGCGACCAACTACAGCACTTAAAAATCTCCATAGCGCATGATTTAAAAATGTTAAACATTTCCCTGTTTAGAGATAAAGAGGAGGTATTGTGGTATAATTATTGCGCTCGCTCTAAAGATCACGGCGATACCTCGCATGTGTGATTTGAACGCGGTTTACATTTGTGGGCGCGACTTACCTATGCATTTTCTTTGGGGTGCAAGCACAAAGGGATGGGGCGATTTTAAAAAATTTCTTTTTTTTTTTCATTTTTTTCTTTTTTCTCTTTTTTACACTGCCCCTCTAAAAATAGTTTTCCTGATCGCTTTTACTGCTTTGACAAGGAATGTAAACATCCCTTGTGACAGTAATAGGCAGCAACAGGTACTCTTTATGGAGGGATCTGGGGTCTAAAAGACTCCAAACCCCTCCTCTGCGCTTCAAAGTATTCAAAACGACAAGAAATATATTATATATATATAATGTTTGGGTGTGCTAAGTAATTTTCTTTTCTTAAATTGAATTCATCTTTATTTTCATTTCTTGTTTACCCATATACAAGCTTTCTATACAATACATAAAAAGAAAACTGTAGCAAATTTATCAATATGACACAAAAATCACAAAAAGAGAATTTTAATTGGTTTGCGCAAAAGTTATAGTGTTTACAAACTACGGAATCGATTTTTTACATTTTTATACATTTTTTTGTTTTTATTAGAAATAGCGGCGATCAGCATTTTTTATCAGGACTGCGACATTTTGGCAGACAGATTGGCCCCCTAACTGACATTTTTGACACTTTTTGGGGACCAGTGACAAAATACAGTATTCAGTGCTAAACAATATGCACGGTTACTGTATAAATGACACTGGCAGGGAAGGGGTTAACACTGAGGGTGATCAAAGGAGTTAATGTATGCCTAAAAGTGATTGACTGGGGGGGGGGGGGGGGCTCTGTAATAGGCACAGAGAGATCGGGGTTTCAGCTTAGCTGAAACTCCTGATCTCTCCTTGCCTGTCTGACAGAAGACTCGCCTGCTTTGTTTACATAAGCAGGTGGGTCTTCTATCAGTTTCTCAGACGACTGCGGGAGGCCAGCGGCATTGATGTCAGTGGACGCATTAAAACCCCCCCATCATGAGGTCAGTGGACGCAATAAAACCCCCCAGCATTAATGTCAGTGGATGCATTAAAGACCCCCAGCAATGATGTCAGTGGATGCAGTAAAGACCCCCAGCATTGATGTCAGTGGATGCAGTAAAGACCCCCAGGAATGATGTCAGTGGATGCAGTAAAGACCCCCAGCAATGATGTCAGTGGATGCAGTAAAGACCCCCAGCATTGATGTCAGTGGATGCAGTAAAGACCCCCAGGAATGATGTCAGTGGATGCATTAAAACCCCCCAGCATTGATGTCTATTGATGCATTAACCACTTCTGGACCGGAAGGATTTGCCCCCTTAATAACCAGGCCATATTTTGTGATTCGGCGCTGCGTTAATTTAACGAAGAATTGCGCAGTCTTGCGACGCTGTACATAAATAAAAATGATGTCCTTTATTTCCCACAAATAGAGCTTTCTTTTGGTGATATTTGATCACCTGTGCGATTTTTATTTTTTCGCTATAAACAAAAAAAGGAGCGACAATTCTGAAAAAAAAAAAAAACAATATTTTTTACATTCTGCTATATAACATTCCCCCAAAAAAATTTAAAAATCTAAATTTTTTTACATTTTTGGCCAATTTGTTTTCTGCTACATATTTCTGGTAAACAAAAATCACAATAAGCGTATTTTGATTGGTTTGCGCAAACGTTATCGCGTCTACTAACTATGGGAAAGATTTATGTAATTTTAATTTTTTTACTAATAATGGTCGCGACCTGCGATTTTTAGCGGGACTACGACATTGCAGCGGACAGATCGGACCCCTGACTGACATTTTTGAAACTTTTGGGGGGACCAGTGACATTACTACAGTAATCAGTGCTAAAAATATGCACTGTTACTGTACTAATGACACTGGCAGGGAAGGGGTTAACACTGAGTGATCAGGGGTTAAATGTGTACCTAGAGGCGTGGCTTGTGAAATGATCACAGAGACCTGTGTTCCTATATAGCAGGATCACAGGGGCGCTATGATCATTCCAGGGAGAAGGAAGGCCGGCTGTGTTTTCAACAGCTGACCGTTCTTCTCTCTCAGCGGGGAACAATCGCGGGTGTCAGGCGGCAATTGGAGCCGCTTGCCCTGTGCATCAGCTTTCCCACTGACGAGCGCTTGCCCCCTAGCTGCCTGCTCGTGAGGCGGGCGGTCATAAAGTGGTTAAAGACCTCCAGCATTGAGTTCAGTGAACGCAATATAGACCCCCAGCATTAATGTCAGTGGATGCAATAAAGACCTCCAGCATTAATGTCAGTGGATGCAATAAAGACCCCCAGCACTGATGTCAGTGAATACATTAATAGCCCCCGCCATTGATGTCAGTGGATGCATTAAAGACCTCCAGCATTGATATCAGTGGACATAATAAAGACCCTCCAGCATTGATGTCAGTGAACGCATTAAACCCCCCAATATTGATGTCAGTGGAGGCATTAAACCCCCCAGTATTGATGTCAGTGGAGGCATTAAACCCCCCAGTATTGATGTCAGTGGACACATTAAACCCCCCAATATTGATGTCAGAGGCTGCATTATTAACCCCTAGCACAAGTGTCAGTATAATTAACCCCCTTTCCCACATTGGTGGTCAATGGCAATGAAATGTAACCCATTCCATGACCACCAATGTGGGGGGAGGGGGTTATTAATACTGACAGTACCACAAATGCAGAAGAGGGGAGGTGGGTTAAAATTAGTGGCGATCG
>NW_028119799.1:0-88834 GCF_965119305.1 Pelophylax lessonae
GCCCTTGTAAGATAAAAAAAATGGTTATTTTGACACAAAACGACACTTCCGGCCTTTTGAGACCAATAATGGTCATTTTGACCAATAACGACAGTCCCGGCCCTTTGAAACAGAAAATGGTAATTTTTACCAAAAACGACAGTCCCTTTGAGACAAAAAATGGTAATTTTGACCAAAAACCACACTCCCGACTCCTGTAAGCCAAAAATGGTAATTTTGACCAAAAATGACACTCCTGGCCCTTGTAAGCCAAAAAATGGTCATTTTGACCAAAAATTACACTTCTGGCCCTTTGAAGCCAAAAATTGTAATTTTGACCCAAAACGACACTGCCGCCCTTGGAAGCAAAAAATGGTCATTTTGACCAAAAACTACACTTCCGGCCCTTGTAAGCCAAAAAATTGTAATTTTGACCAAAACTGACACTCCTAGCCCATGGAAGCAAAAAATGGTAATTTTGTCCAAAAACGACACTTCCGGCTCCTGGAAGCCAAAAATGGCGATTTTGACCAAAAATGACACTCCTGGCCCTTGTAAGCCAAAAATTGTATTTTGACCAAAAACGACACTTCCAGCTCTTGGAAGCCAAAAATGGCTATTTTTGACCAAAAACGACACTTCCGGCCTTTTGAGACCAATAATGGTCATTTTGACCAATAACGACAGTCCCGGCCCTTTGAAACAGAAAATTGTCATTTTTACCAAAAATGACACTCCCTTTGAGACAAAAAATGGTAATTTTGACCAAAAACCACACTCCCGACTCCTGTAAGCCAAAAATGCTAATTTTGACCAAAAATGACACTCCTGGCCCTTGTAAGCCAAAAAATGGTCATTTTGACCAAACACAACACTCCTAGCCCTTGGAAGCAAAAAATTTTAATTTTGACCAAAAATTACACTTCTGGCCCTTGGAAGCCAAAAATGGTAATTTTTGACCGAAAACGACACTGCCGGCCCTTGTAAGCCAAAAATTGTATTTTGACAAAAAACGACACTCCTAGCCCTTGGGAGGTAAAAAATAGTAATTTTGACCAAAAACAACACTCCCGGCTCTTGGAAGCCAAAAGTGGTCATTTTGAAAAAAACGACACTTCCTGCCCTTTGAGACCAAAAATGGTAATTTTGACCAAAACTACACTCTCTGGCCCTTGTAAGCCAAAAATGGTCATTTTGACCCAAAACGACACTTCCGGCCTTTTGAGACCAAAAATGGTCATTTTGACCCAAAACGACACTTCCGGCCTTTTTGAGACCAATAATGGTCATTTTGACCAATAACGACAGTCCCGGCCCTTTGAAACGGAAAATTGTCATTTTTCAAAAATGACACTCCCTTTGAGACAAAAAATGGTAATTTTGACCAAAAACCACACTCCCGACTCCTGTAAGCCAAAAATGGTAATTTTGACCAAAAATGACACTCCTGGCCCTTGTAAGCCAGAAAATGGTCATTTTGACCAAACACAACACTCCTAGCCCTTGGAAGCAAAAAAATGTTAATTTTGACCAAAAATTACACTTCTGGCCCTTGGAAGCCAAAAATTGTAATTTTGACCGAAAACGACACTGCCGGCCCTTGTAAGCCAAAAAATGTATTTTGACAAAAAACGACACTCCTAGCCCTTGGGAGTAAAAAATAGTAATTTTGACCAAAAACAACACTCCCGGCTTTTGGAAGCCAAAAGTGGTCATTTTGAAAAAACGACACTTCCTGCCCTTTGAGACCAAAAATGGTAATTTTGACCAAAAACTACACTCTCTGGCCCTTGTAAGCAAAATTGGTAATTTTGACCCAAAACGACACTTCCGGCCTTATGAGACCAAAAATGGTAATTTTGACCCAAAACGACACTTCCGGCCTTTTGAGACCAATAATGGTCATTTTGACCAATAACGACAGTCCCGGCCCTTTGAAACAGAAAATTGTAATTTTTACCAAAAATGACACTCCCTTTGAGACAAAAAATGGTAATTTTGACCAAAAACCACACTCCCGACTCCTGTAAGCCAAAAATTGTAATTTTGACCAAAAATGACACTCCTGGCCCTTGTAAGCCAGAAAATGGTCATTTTGACCAAAAATTACACTACTGGCCCTTGGAAGCCAAAAATGGTCATTTAGACCCAAAACGACACTGCCGCCCTTGGAAGCAAAAAAATAGTCATTTTGACCAAAAACTACACTTCCGGCCCTTGTAAGCCAAAAAATGGTAATTTTGACCAAAAACCAAACTCCTGACTCCTGTAAGCCAAAAATTGTAATTTTGAGCAAAAATGACACTCCTGACCCTTGTAAGCTAAAAAATGGTCATTTTGACCAAAAATTACACTTCTGGCCCTTTGAAGCCAAAAATTGTAATTTTGACCAAAAACTACACTTTCTGGTCTTTGTAAGCCAAAAAATGGTCATTTTGACCAAAAACTACACTCCTTGCTCTCGTAAGCAAAAAAATGGTCTTTTTGACCAAAACGACACTCGCAGCCCATTCAGACCAAAAATGGTCATTTTGACCAAAAAATTACAATCTTGGAAGGCAATAATGGTAATTTTGACCCAAAACGACACTCCTAGACCTTGGGAGCAAAAAATGGTAATTTTGACCAAAAACGACAATCCCAGCCCTTTAGAATAAAAGTAGTCATTTTGACCAAAAACTACACTGCTGGCCCTTGGAAGCCAAAAATGGTCATTTTGTCCCAAAACGACACTCGCGGCCCTTGGAAGCAAAAAATTGTAATTTTGACCAAAAACTACACTTCTGGCACTTGTAAGATAAAAAATGGTCATTTTGACCCAAAACGACTCTTCCGGCGTTTTGAGACCAAAAATGGTCATTTTGACCAAAAATTACACTTCTGGCCCTTTGAAGCCAAAAATTGTAATTTTGACCAAAAACTACACTTCTGGTCTTTGTAAGCCAAAAAATGGTCATTTTGACCAAAAACGACACTTCTGGCTTTTGGAAGCCAAAAATGGCCATTTTGACCAAAACTGACACCCCAGCTTTTGGAAGCAAAAAATTTTAATTTTGACCAAAAACTACACTCCTGGCCCTTGGAAGCCAAAAATGGTCATTTTGTCCCAAAACGACACTCGCGGCCCTTGGAAGCCAAAAATTGTAATTTTGACAAAACTACACTTCTGGCACTTGTAAGATAAAAAATGGTCATTTTGACCCAAAACGACTCTTCCGGCCTTTTGAGACCAAAAATGGTCATTTTGACCAATAACGACAGTCCCGGCCCTTTGAAACAGAAATGGTAATTTTTACCAAAAACGACACTCCCTTTGAGACAAAAAAATGGTAATTTTGACCAAAAACCACACTCCCGACTCCTGTAAGCCAAAAATGGTAATTTTGACCAAAAATGACACTCCTGGCCCTTGTAAGCCAAAAAATGGTCATTTTGATCAAAAATTACACTTCTGGCCCTTTGAAGCCAAAAATTGTAATTTTGACCCAAAACGACACTGCCGCCCTTGGAAGCAAAAAATGGTCATTTTGACCAAAAACTACACTTCCGGCCCTTGTAAGCCAAAAAATTGTAATTTTGACCAAAACTGACACTCCTAGCCCATGGAAGCAAAAAATGGTAATTTTGTCCAAAAACGACACTTCCGGCTCCTGGAAGCCAAAAATGGCCATTTTGACCAAAAATGACACTCCTGGCCCTTGTAAGCCAAAAATTGTAATTTTGACTAAAAACGACACTTCCAGCTCTTGGAAGCCAAAAATGGCCATTTTGACCAAAAACGACACTTCCGGCCTTTTGAGACCAATAATGGTCATTTTGACCAATAACTAGTGTTGAGCGAACACGGACTGTATTATTCGTGTTCGTACCGAATAATTGGATTTTTTGTACCCGAACACGGACACGGACACTTTACTGTATGTTCGGGTAAAAATCCGTGTTCGGTCGTTTTATTTCCGGGTTTTGCATGCTTTGGCGCTCTTTTCATGGCGGGCTTTCAACAGCCAATCAACAATCGTTTAACTGGTGTGCCTTAAGCCATCCCAGCCATGCCTGCAAATGTCTCAGTAGCTGTGATTGGCCGTCTGAAGCATGTGACCAAGTCTTTATAAGTTCGAGGCAGCCGCAGCGGCGTCATTATGCTGCTTAGATTCAGGGACAGAGCACACATCAACGTGCTGGCTGCTGATTAGGGAAAGATAGGCAGGAAAAAACCATTTGTGTCCGGATAGAATTGAGGGACAGGTCGGAGTGTTTAGGCAGGGCGAGTTGTAGGCATTTTAGGGATAGAGTCTGCTGAATTATAGGGTCAGTGTCTTCTACAAACTACAATCGATATTGCTGTGTGGGGGGTGGGGTCTGCACTCAATCCTGATCTACGATCTCTTCTCAATCCTGTTAGGGACAGAGTCTGCTGAATTTTAGGGAAACTGTGTTCTACAAACTACAATCGATATTGCTGTGTGGTGTGGGATTGGAGATAGGCAGGTGTCAGTGATCCACATCCATTTTTCTGTGTGTGAGCTGCAGTGAACACAATCTTTTTGGGCTGCAGTGAACACAATCTTTTTGGGCTGCAGTGAACACAATCTTTTTGGGCTGCAGTGAACACAATCTTTTTGGGCTGCAGTGAACACAATCTTTTTGGGCTGCAGTGAACACAATCTTTTTGGGGTGCAGTGAACAAAATCTTTTTGGGGTGCAGTGAACACAATCCTTTTTGGTGTGCAGTGAACACAATCTTTGTGGGGTGCAGTGAACAAAATCCTTTGTGGGGTGCAGTGAACACAATCTTTTTGGGGTGCAGTGAACAAAATCCTTTTTGGGGTGCAGTGAACAACATCCTTTTTGGGGTGCAGTGAACACAATCTTTTTGGGGTGCAGTGAACAAAATCCTTTGTGGGGTGCAGTGAACACAATCTTTTTGGGGTGCAGTGAACACAATCTTTTTGGGGTGGAGTGAACAACATCCTTTTTGGGGTGCAGTGAACAAAATCCTTTTTGGGGTGCAGTGAACAAAATCATTTTTGGGGTGCAGTGAACACAATCTTTTTGGGGTGCAGTGAACACAATCTTTGTGGGGTGCAGTGAACACAATCTTTTTGGGGTGGAGTGAACAACATCCTTTTTGGGGTGCAGTGAACAACATCCTTTTTGGGGTGCAGTGAACACAATCTTTTTGGGGTGCAGTGAACACAATCTTTGTGGGGTACAGTGAACAGAATCTTTGTGGGGTGCAGTGAACACAATCTTTGGGGGGTACAGTGAACACAATCTTTGTGAGGTGCAGTGAACACAATCTTTGTGGGGTGCAGTGAACACAATCATTGTGGGGTGCAGTGAACTCAATCTTTGTGGGGTACAGTGAACACAATCTCATACTTCTGAAGGTTGAGGGGTGCTGCCTGTTCCATACTCCCCCTACTCCTCATCTAGCCTTTTAGGGGTACAAACAATAGTAATTGGGGCCTAGTGTGGTTGTGTACGTGTGATATACATACACTTTTTTGGGATCATATTTTCTATTCCGCTATTTAATCAAAAACCTTTGGGGATCAGTTAAATTGGGGGATAGTCTGTGTTGGTACGTGTGAGAGAGATCCACCTTTCCAAGTTGTTGGGGTTCATCTCATACTTCTGAAGGTTTGAGGGTGCTGCCTGTTCCATACTCCCCCTACTCCTAGCCTTTTAGGGGTACAAACAATAGTAATTGGGGCCTAGTGTGGTTGTGTACGTGTGATATACATACACTTTTTTGGGATCATATTTTCTATTCCGCTATTTAATCAAAAACCTTTGGGGATCAGTTAAATTGGGGGATAGTCTGTGTTGGTACGTGTGAGAGAGATCCACCTTTCCAAGTTGTTGGGGTTCATCTCATACTTCTGAAGGTTTGAGGGTGCTGCCTGTTCCATACTCCCCCTACTCCTAGCCTTTTAGGGGTACAAACAATAGTAATTGGGGCCTAGTGTGGTTGTGTACGTGTGATATACATACACTTTTTTGGGATCATATTTTCTATTCCGCTATTTAATCAAAAACCTTTGGGGATCAGTTAAATTGGGGGATAGTCTGTGTTGGTACGTGTGAGAGAGATCCACCTTTCCAAGTTGTTGGGGTTCATCTCATACTTCTGAAGGTTTGAGGGTGCTGCCTGTTCCATACTCCCCCTACTCCTAGCCTTTTAGGGGTACAAACAATAGTAATTGGGGCCTAGTGTGGTTGTGTACGTGTGATATACATACACTTTTTTGGGATCATATTTTCTATTCCGCTATTTAATCAAAAACCTTTGGGGATCAGTTAAATTGGGGGATAGTCTGTGTTGGTACGTGTGAGAGAGATCCACCTTTCCAAGTTGTTGGGGTTCATCTCATACTTCTGAAGGTTTGAGGGTGCTGCCTGTTCCATACTCCCCCTACTCCTAGCCTTTTAGGGGTACAAACAATAGTAATTGGGGCCTAGTGTGGTTGTGTACGTGTGATATACATACACTTTTTTGGGATCATATTTTCTATTCCGCTATTTAATCAAAAACCTTTGGGGATCAGTTAAATTGGGGGATAGTCTGTGTTGGTACGTGTGAGAGAGATCCACCTTTCCAAGTTGTTGGGGTTCATCTCATACTTCTGAAGGTTTGAGGGTGCTGCCTGTTCCATACCCCCCCTACTCCTCATCTAGCCTTTTAGGGGTACAAACAATAGTAATTGGGGCCTAGTGTGGTTGTGTACGTGCGAGATACATACACTTTTTTTGATCATATTTCCTATTCCGCTATTCAATAAAAACCTTTGAGGATCAATTGAATTGGGGGATAGTCTGTGTCGGTACGTGTGAGAGAGATCCACCTTTCCAAGTTGTTGGGGTTCATCTCATACTTCTGAAGGTTTGAGGGTGCTGCCTGTTCCATACTCCCCCTACTCCTCATCTAGCCTTTTAGGGGTACAAACAATAGTAATTGGGGCCCAGTGTGGTTGTGTACGTGTGATATACATACACTTTTTTGGGATCATATTTTCTATTCCGCTATTTAATCAAAAACCTTTGGGGATCAGTTAAATTGGGGGATAGTCTGTGTCGGTACGTGTGAGAGAGATCCACCTTTCCAAGTTGTTGGGGTTCATCTCATACTTCTGAAGGTTTGAGGGTGCTGCCTGTTCCATACCCCCCCTACTCCTCATCTAGCCTTTTAGGGGTACAAACAATAGTAATTGGGGCCTAGTGTGGTTGTGTACGTGCGAGATACATACACTTTTTTTGATCATATTTCCTATTCCGCTATTCAATAAAAACCTTTGAGGATCAATTGAATTGCGGGATAGTCTGTGTCGGTACGTGTGAGAGAGATCCACCTTTCCAAGTTGTTGGGGTTCATCTCATACTTCTGAAGGTTTGAGGGTGCTGCCTGTTCCATACTCCCCCTACTCCTCATCTAGCCTTTTAGGGGTACAAACAATAGTAATTGGGGCCTAGTGTGGTTGTGTACGTGTGATATACATACACTTTTTTTGGATCATATTTTCTATTCCGCTATTTAATCAAAAACCTTTGGGGATCAGTTAAATTGGGGGATAGTCTGTGTTGGTACGTGTGAGAGAGATCCACCTTTCCAAGTTGTTGGGGTTCATCTCATACTTCTGAAGGTTTGAGGGTGCTGCCTGTTCCATACTCCCCCTACTCCTCATCTAGCCTTTTAGGGGTACAAACAATAGTAATTGGGGCCCAGTGTGGTTGTGTACGTGTGATATACATACACTTTTTTGGGATCATATTTTCTATTCCGCTATTTAATCAAAAACCTTTGGGGATCAGTTAAATTGGGGGATAGTCTGTGTCGGTACGTGTGAGAGAGATCCACCTTTCCAAGTTGTTGGGGTTCATCTCATACTTCTGAAGGTTTGAGGGTGCTGCCTGTTCCATACCCCCCCTACTCCTCATCTAGCCTTTTAGGGGTACAAACAATAGTAATTGGGGCCTAGTGTGGTTGTGTACGTGTGATATACATACACTTTTTTTGGATCATATTTTCTATTCCGCTATTTAATCAAAAACCTTTGGGGATCAGTTAAATTGGGGGATAGTCTGTGTCGGTACGTGTGAGAGAGATCCACCTTTCCAAGTTGTTGGGGTTCATCTCATACTTCTGAAGGTTTGAGGGTGCTGCCTGTTCCATACCCCCCCTACTCCTCATCTAGCCTTTTAGGGGTACAAACAATAGTAATTGGGGCCTAGTGTGGTTGTGTACGTGCGAGATACATACACTTTTTTTGATCATATTTCCTATTCCGCTATTCAATAAAAACCTTTGAGGATCAATTGAATTGCGGGATAGTCTGTGTCGGTACGTGTGAGAGAGATCCACCTTTCCAAGTTGTTGGGGTTCATCTCATACTTCTGAAGGTTTGAGGGTGCTGCCTGTTCCATACTCCCCCTACTCCTCATCTAGCCTTTTAGGGGTACAAACAATAGTAATTGGGGCCTAGTGTGGTTGTGTACGTGTGATATACATACACTTTTTTTGGATCATATTTTCTATTCCGCTATTTAATTTAACTGGGCCTCCATGCGAGACCTGTGTGCCTTGTTGCGCTGTTTTGAGTACTCCACCAACATGGCCAGTGGCAATGACGCCGTTCTCAGCTTAACTATCCCACTTCTATGCCTCCTTGAAAAAACAATTCGGGCGATGATGGAAGAGGATGTGGCACAGGATGAGGAGGAGGAGGAGGATGAAGAGGTAACATTTCCAAGGCTTTCAGGGCAGTCATTCGCAAGGGGCTCCGAGGGTGGGTTCCTGCACACGCAAACGCCAGGGACGCAATTGTCCAGCAGGGGCACAGTTCTGGAGGATGAGGAGGATGAGGAGGAGGAGGAGCTGGAGGAGGAGATGGAACCATGTTCACAGCAGGGTGGCACCCAGGCCAGCTCATGGCCATCACTGGTGCGTGGCTGGGGGGATACAGAGGACACGGACGATACACCTCCCACAGAGGACAGCCTTTCGTTGCCTCTGGGCAGCCTGGCACACATGAGCGATTACATGCTGCAGTGTCTCCACAACGACCGCCGAGTTGCCCACATTCTAACTTGTGCTGATTACTGGGTGGCCACGCTGCTGGATCCCCGTTACAAGGACAACGTACCGTCCTTAATTCACTCACTGGAGCGCGATCGCAAGATGCGCGAGTACAAGCGCACGCTGGTAGACGCCATGCTGCTGGCATTCCCATCTGACAGCGGGGCCACAGTGGAAGCACAAGGCAGAGGAGGAGGAGGAGGAGGTCGCCAACGCAACCAGGGCACCGCCAGCACCTCAGAAAGCAGGGTTAGCATGGCCGAAATGTGGAAAAGCTTTGTCAGCACGCCACAACAAACAGCAGCACCAGCAGCTCAGATGGAACGTCTTAGCAGGAGGCAGCATTTTACCAACATGGTGGAGCAGTATGTGTGCACACGCCTACATGTAGTGAATGACGGGTCTGCCCCCTTCAACTTCTGGGTCTCCAAATTGGGCACATGGCTTGAGCTTGCCCTTTACGCCTTGGAGGTGCTGGCGTGCCCTGCAGCCAGTGTATTATCTGAACGGGTATTTAGCACGGCTGGGGGCGTTATAACAGACAAGCGCAGCCGCCTGTCCAGAGACAATGTGGACAAGCTCACGTTCATTAAAATGAACCAGGCATGGATCCCACGGGACTTTTCCGTACCTTATGCAGAATAGCAATGGATACCGACCTTACCCACCCATTGTTCCATTTTTGCTCTTTCTCACTCTTTTGGGGTGTACCCTCATTTAAAATTTTTGAAAAGAAGCAGTGTTGGCTACCTCGTCCTCCTCCTCAGGGCCAGATTAATGTAGGGGCTATTGGAGCTGCAGCTCCAGGCCCCTACCTTTTATATAGGCCCCGGGTTGGCCATATTCACTGTTACCGCTCTTCTGTCACTTGTAAACACAGAAGTCTGGCTTCTATGCTCGCTTCCCCAGGCAGCACCCTCAGAACCTCCCCACACAGCGTGAAGGCCGGACAAGGAGGGACAGTTGGCGATGCATGGATGTGTTTATGGGCTTCAGAGACAGCATCCCATGTTGAATTAGGCATGCATGGCTGCACCCTTCCTCCTCTGGGTGCATGGCAAGGCACGGCCCTTAAGGCCCTTCAAAATCCTCAGCACCAAGCCCATGATGCTGTTAATCCGGCCCTGGTCCTCCTCCACCGCCGCTTCCACCTACACCGCCCATAGGTGTGCGCAGCCTATTGCATTAAGGTGTGCACCCCAAAGTTGAAATACACATGCATGTGTTTGCCAGCAGGGAGAGTAATGTATCGGGGCCATGTACCTGTAGGCAAGGAGAAATAGAGCAGAGCAGGTCCCAGGGAGATCTTTCCCATCTCCTCACTGGCAATGCTATGTGCCCTAGGTGATTAGGGTGTGCCCAGGCACACCCAGCACACCCTGTGCGCACGCCTATGTCACCGCCACATCCACCACCACCTCAACCTCCCTCCTACTCCATATGGGCCTCGTCCTTCAGAGATGAAGAAGAACATTGTTTTATTTTTCTGTTTTTTTTTTGTTGTTTTAAGTTATTTCCCTATCCACATTTGTTTGCAGAGCACTTGCCATGCTCTTAATTACGTTTTGCTGCCATTTGCAGCACTCTAGCCCTTTCCTTTGGTGTTTTAGAGCCATTTTAGTGCCTTAAAGTTCGGGTCCCCATTGACTTCAATGGGGTTCGGTGTCCGGGAAAAGTTCGGTAAAAGTCCGGGACACGGACCCGGACTTTTTTTTAAAGTTCGGCCGAACCCGTCGAACACGGACATCTAGGTGTTCGCTCAACCCTACTTGTAAGCCAGAAAATGGTCATTTTGACCAAAAATTACACTACTGGCCCTTGGAAGCCAAAAATGGTCATTTAGACCCAAAACGACACTGCCGCCCTTGGAAGCAAAAAAATGGTCATTTTGACCAAAAACTACACTTCCGGCCCTTGTAAGCCAAAAAATGGTAATTTTGACCAAAAACCAAACTCCTGACTCCTGTAAGCCAAAAATGGTAATTTTGAGCAAAAATGACACTCCTGACCCTTGTAAGCTAAAAAATGGTCATTTTGACCAAAAATTACACTTCTGGCCCTTTGAAGCCAAAAATTGTAATTTTGACCAAAAACTACACTTCTGGTCTTTGTAAGCCAAAAAATGGTCATTTTGACCAAAAACTACACTCCTTGCTCTCGTAAGCAAAAAAATGGTCTTTTTGACCAAAAACGACACTCGCAGCCCATTCAGACCAAAAATGGTCATTTTGACCAAAAAATTACACTCTTGGAAGGCAACAATGGTAATTTTGACCCAAAACGACACTCCTAGACCTTGGGAGCAAAAAATGGTAATTTTGACCAAAAACGACGATCCCAGCCCTTTAGAATAAAAGTAGTCATTTTGACCAAAAACTACACTGCTGGCCCTTGGAAGCCAAAAATGGTCATTTTGTCCCAAAATGACACTCGCGGCCCTTGGAAGCAAAAAATTGTAATTTTGAACAAAAACTACACTTCTGGCCCTTGTAAGATAAAAAAATGGTTATTTTGACACAAAACGACACTTCCGGCCTTTTGAGACCAAAAATGGTCATTTTGACCAATAACGACAGTCCCGGCCCTTTGAAACAGAAAATGGTAATTTTTACCAAAAACGACAGTCCCTTTGAGACAAAAAATGGTAATTTTGACCAAAAACCACACTCCCGACTCCTGTAAGCCAAAAATGGTAATTTTGACCAAAAATGACACTCCTGGCCCTTGTAAGCCAAAAAATGGTCATTTTGACCAAAAATTACACTTCTGGCCCTTTGAAGCCAAAAATTTTAATTTTGACCCAAAACGACACTGCCGCCCTTGGAAGCAAAAAATGGTCATTTTGACCAAAAACTACACTTCCGGCCCTTGTAAGCCAAAAAATTGTAATTTTGACCAAAACTGACACTCCTAGCCCATGGAAGCAAAAAATGGTAATTTTGTCCAAAAACGACACTTCCGGCTCCTGGAAGCCAAAAATGGCCATTTTGACCAAAAATGACACTCCTGGCCCTTGTAAGCCAAAAATTGTAATTTTGACCAAAAACGACACTTCCAGCTCTTGGAAGCCAAAAATGGCTATTTTGACCAAAAACGACACTTCCGGCCTTTTGAGACCAATAATGGTCATTTTGACCAATAACGACAGTCCCGGCCCTTTGAAACAGAAAATTGTAATTTTTACCAAAAATGACACTCCCTTTGAGACAAAAAATGGTAATTTTGACCAAAAACCACACTCCCGACTCCTGTAAGCCAAAAATGGTAATTTTGACCAAAAATGACACTCCTGGCCCTTGTAAGCCAGAAAATGGTCATTTTGACCAAAAATTACACTACTGGCCCTTGGAAGCCAAAAATGGTCATTTAGACCCAAAACGACACTGCCGCCCTTGGAAGCAAAAAAATGGTCATTTTGACCAAAAACTACACTTCCGGCCCTTGTAAGCCAAAAAATGGTAATTTTGACCAAAAACCAAACTCCTGACTCCTGTAAGCCAAAAATGGTAATTTTGAGCAAAAATGACACTCCTGACCCTTGTAAGCTAAAAAATGGTCATTTTGACCAAAAATTACACTTCTGGCCCTTTGAAGCCAAAAATTGTAATTTTGACCAAAAACTACACTTCTGGTCTTTGTAAGCCAAAAAATGGTCATTTTGACCAAAAACTACACTCCTTGCTCTCGTAAGCAAAAAAATGGTCTTTTTGACCAAAAACGACACTCGCAGCCCATTCAGACCAAAAATGGTCATTTTGACCAAAAAATTACACTCTTGGAAGGCAACAATGGTAATTTTGACCCAAAACGACACTCCTAGACCTTGGGAGCAAAAAATGGTAATTTTGACCAAAAACGACAATCCCAGCCCTTTAGAATAAAAGTAGTCATTTTGACCAAAAACTACACTGCTGGCCCTTGGAAGCCAAAAATGGTCATTTTGTCCCAAAATGACACTCGCAGCCCTTGGAAGCAAAAAATTGTAATTTTGAACAAAAACTACACTTCTGGCCCTTGTAAGATAAAAAAATGGTTATTTTGACACAAAACGACACTTCCGGCCTTTCGAGACCAATAATGGTCATTTTGACCAATAACGACAGTCCCGGCCCTTTGAAACAGAAAATGGTAATTTTTACCAAAAACGACAGTCCCTTTGAGACAAAAAATGGTAATTTTGACCAAAAACCACACTCCCGACTCCTGTAAGCCAAAAATGGTAATTTTGACCAAAAATGACACTCCTGGCCCTTGTAAGCCAAAAAATGGTCATTTTGACCAAAAATTACACTTCTGGCCCTTTGAAGCCAAAAATTGTAATTTTGACCCAAAACGACACTGCCGCCCTTGGAAGCAAAAAATGGTCATTTTGACCAAAAACTACACTTCCGGCCCTTGTAAGCCAAAAAATTGTAATTTTGACCAAAACTGACACTCCTAGCCCATGGAAGCAAAAAATGGTAATTTTGTCCAAAAACGACACTTCCGGCTCCTGGAAGCCAAAAATGGCCATTTTCACCAAAAATGACACTCCTGGCCCTTGTAAGCCAAAAATTGTAATTTTGACCAAAAACGACACTTCCAGCTCTTGGAAGCCAAAAATGGCTATTTTGACCAAAAATGACACTTCCGGCCTTTTGAGACCAATAATGGTCATTTTAACCAATAACGACAGTCCCGGCCCTTTGAAACAGAAAATTGTAATTATTACCAAAAATGACACTCCCTTTGAGACAAAAAATGGTAATTTTGACCAAAAACCACACTCCCGACTCCTGTAAGCCAAAAATGGTAATTTTGACCAAAAATGACACTCCTGGCCCTTGTAAGCCAGAAAATGGTCATTTTGACCAAAAATTACACTACTGGCCCTTGGAAGCCAAAATTGGTCATTTAGACCCAAAACGAAACTGCCGCCCTTGGAAGCAAAAAAAATGGTCATTTTGACCAAAAACTACACTTCCGGCCCTTGTAAGCCAAAAAATTGTAATTTTGACCAAAAACCACACTCCTGACTCCTGTAAGCCAAAAATGGTAATTTTGAGCAAAAATGACACTCCTGACCCTTGTAAGCTAAAAAATGGTCATTTTGACCAAAAATTACACTTCTGGCCCTTTGAAGCCAAAAATTGTAATTTTGACCAAAAACTACACTTCTGGTCTTTGTAAGCCAAAAAATGGTCATTTTGACCAAAAACTACACTCCTTGCTCTCGTAAGCAAAAAAATGGTCTTTTTGACCAAAAACGACACTCGCAGCCCATTCAGACCAAAAATGGTCATTTTGACCAAAAAATTACACTCTTGGAAGGCAACAATGGTAATTTTGACCCAAAACGACACTCCTAGACCTTGGGAGCAAAAAATGGTAATTTTGACCAAAAACGACAATCCCAGCCCTTTAGAATAAAAGTAGTCATTTTGACCAAAAACTACACTGCTGGCCCTTGGAAGCCAAAAATGGTCATTTTGTCCCAAAACGACACTCGCAGCCCATTCAGACCAAAAATGGTCATTTTGACCAAAAAATTACACTCTTGGAAGGCAACAATGGTAATTTTGACCCAAAACGACACTCCTAGACCTTGGGAGCAAAAAATGGTAATTTTGACCAAAAACGACAATCCCAGCCCTTTAGAATAAAAGTAGTCATTTTGACCAAAAACTACACTGCTGGCCCTTGGAAGCCAAAAATGGTCATTTTGTCCCAAAATGACACTCGCGGCCCTTGGAAGCAAAAAATTGTAATTTTGAACAAAAACTACACTTCTGGCCCTTGTAAGATAAAAAAATGGTTATTTTGACACAAAACGACACTTCCGGCCTTTTGAGACCAAAAATGGTCATTTTGACCAATAACGACAGTCCCGGCCCTTTGAAACAGAAAATGGTAATTTTTACCAAAAACGACAGTCCCTTTGAGACAAAAAATGGTAATTTTGACCAAAAACCACACTCCCGACTCCTGTAAGCCAAAAATGGTAATTTTGACCAAAAATTACACTCCTGGCCCTTGTAAGCCAAAAAATGGTCATTTTGACCAAAAATTACACTTCTGGCCCTTTGAAGCCAAAAATTTTAATTTTGACCCAAAACGACACTGCCGCCCTTGGAAGCAAAAAATGGTCATTTTGACCAAAAACTACACTTCCGGCCCTTGTAAGCCAAAAAATTGTAATTTTGACCAAAACTGACACTCCTAGCCCATGGAAGCAAAAAATGGTAATTTTGTCCAAAAACGACACTTCCGGCTCCTGGAAGCCAAAAATGGCCATTTTGACCAAAAATGACACTCCTGGCCCTTGTAAGCCAAAAATTGTAATTTTGACCAAAAACGACACTTCCAGCTCTTGGAAGCCAAAAATGGCTATTTTGACCAAAAACGACACTTCCGGCCTTTTGAGACCAATAATGGTCATTTTGACCAATAACGACAGTCCCGGCCCTTTGAAACAGAAAATTGTAATTTTTACCAAAAATGACACTCCCTTTGAGACAAAAAATGGTAATTTTGACCAAAAACCACACTCCCGACTCCTGTAAGCCAAAAATGGTAATTTTGACCAAAAATGACACTCCTGGCCCTTGTAAGCCAGAAAATGGTCATTTTGACCAAAAATTACACTACTGGCCCTTGGAAGCCAAAAATGGTCATTTAGACCCAAAACGACACTGCCGCCCTTGGAAGCAAAAAAATGGTCATTTTGACCAAAAACTACACTTCCGGCCCTTGTAAGCCAAAAAATGGTAATTTTGACCAAAAACCAAACTCCTGACTCCTGTAAGCCAAAAATGGTAATTTTGAGCAAAAATGACACTCCTGACCCTTGTAAGCTAAAAAATGGTCATTTTGACCAAAAATTACACTTCTGGCCCTTTGAAGCCAAAAATTGTAATTTTGACCAAAAACTACACTTCTGGTCTTTGTAAGCCAAAAAATGGTCATTTTGACCAAAAACTACACTCCTTGCTCTCGTAAGCAAAAAAATTGTCTTTTTGACCAAAAACGACACTCGCAGCCCATTCAGACCAAAAATGGTCATTTTGACCAAAAAATTACACTCTTGGAAGGCAACAATGGTAATTTTGACCCAAAACGACACTCCTAGACCTTGGGAGCAAAAAATGGTAATTTTGACCAAAAACGACAATCCCAGCCCTTTAGAATAAAAGTAGTCATTTTGACCAAAAACTACACTGCTGGCCCTTGGAAGCCAAAAATGGTCATTTTGTCCCAAAATGACACTCGCGGCCCTTGGAAGCAAAAAATTGTAATTTTGAACAAAAACTACACTTCTGGCCCTTGTAAGATAAAAAAATGGTTATTTTGACACAAAACGACACTTCCGGCCTTTTGAGACCAATAATGGTCATTTTGACCAATAACGACAGTCCCGGCCCTTTGAAACAGAAAATGGTAATTTTTACCAAAAACGACAGTCCCTTTGAGACAAAAAATGGTAATTTTGACCAAAAACCACACTCCCGACTCCTGTAAGCCAAAAATGGTAATTTTGACCAAAAATGACACTCCTGGCCCTTGTAAGCCAAAAAATGGTCATTTTGACCAAAAATTACACTTCTGGCCCTTTGAAGCCAAAAATTGTAATTTTGACCCAAAACGACACTGCCGCCCTTGGAAGCAAAAAATGGTCATTTTGACCAAAAACTACACTTCCGGCCCTTGTAAGCCAAAAAATTGTAATTTTGACCAAAACTGACACTCCTAGCCCATGGAAGCAAAAAATGGTAATTTTGTCCAAAAACGACACTTCCGGCTCCTGGAAGCCAAAAATGGCGATTTTGACCAAAAATGACACTCCTGGCCCTTGTAAGCCAAAAATTGTAATTTTGACCAAAAACGACACTTCCAGCTCTTGGAAGCCAAAAATGGCTATTTTGACCAAAAACGACACTTCCGGCCTTTTGAGACCAATAATGGTCATTTTGACCAATAACGACAGTCCCGGCCCTTTGAAACAGAAAATTGTCATTTTTACCAAAAATGACACTCCCTTTGAGACAAAAAATGGTAATTTTGACCAAAAACCACACTCCCGACTCCTGTAAGCCAAAAATGCTAATTTTGACCAAAAATGACACTCCTGGCCCTTGTAAGCCAAAAAATGGTCATTTTGACCAAACACAACACTCCTAGCCCTTGGAAGCAAAAAATTTTAATTTTGACCAAAAATTACACTTCTGGCCCTTGGAAGCCAAAAATGGTAATTTTGACCGAAAACGACACTGCCGGCCCTTGTAAGCCAAAAATTGTATTTTGACAAAAAACGACACTCCTAGCCCTTGGGAGTAAAAAATAGTAATTTTGACCAAAAACAACACTCCCGGCTCTTGGAAGCCAAATGTGGTCATTTTGAAAAAAACGACACTTCCTGCCCTTTGAGACCAAAAATGGTAATTTTGACCAAAAACTACACTCTCTGGCCCTTGTAAGCCAAAAATGGTCATTTTGACCCAAAACGACACTTCCGGCCTTTTGAGACCAAAAATGGTCATTTTGACCCAAAACGACACTTCCGGCCTTTTGAGACCAATAATGGTCATTTTGACCAATAACGACAGTCCCGGCCCTTTGAAACGGAAAATTGTCATTTTTCAAAAATGACACTCCCTTTGAGACAAAAAATGGTAATTTTGACCAAAAACCACACTCCCGACTCCTGTAAGCCAAAAATGGTAATTTTGACCAAAAATGACACTCCTGGCCCTTGTAAGCCAGAAAATGGTCATTTTGACCAAACACAACACTCCTAGCCCTTGGAAGCAAAAAAATGTTAATTTTGACCAAAAATTACACTTCTGGCCCTTGGAAGCCAAAAATTGTAATTTTGACCGAAAACGACACTGCCGGCCCTTGTAAGCCAAAAAATGTATTTTGACAAAAAACGACACTCCTAGCCCTTGGGAGTAAAAAATAGTAATTTTGACCAAAAACAACACTCCCGGCTTTTGGAAGCCAAAAGTGGTCATTTTGAAAAAACGACACTTCCTGCCCTTTGAGACCAAAAATGGTAATTTTGACCAAAAACTACACTCTCTGGCCCTTGTAAGCCAAAAATGGTAATTTTGACCCAAAACGACACTTCCGGCCTTATGAGACCAAAAATGGTAATTTTGACCCAAAACGACACTTCCGGCCTTTTGAGACCAATAATGGTCATTTTGACCAATAACGACAGTCCCGGCCCTTTGAAACAGAAAATTGTAATTTTTACCAAAAATGACACTCCCTTTGAGACAAAAAATGGTAATTTTGACCAAAAACCACACTCCCGACTCCTGTAAGCCAAAAATTGTAATTTTGACCAAAAATGACACTCCTGGCCCTTGTAAGCCAGAAAATGGTCATTTTGACCAAAAATTACACTACTGGCCCTTGGAAGCCAAAAATGGTCATTTAGACCCAAAACGACACTGCCGCCCTTGGAAGCAAAAAAATAGTCATTTTGACCAAAAACTACACTTCCGGCCCTTGTAAGCCAAAAAATGGTAATTTTGACCAAAAACCAAACTCCTGACTCCTGTAAGCCAAAAATTGTAATTTTGAGCAAAAATGACACTCCTGACCCTTGTAAGCTAAAAAATGGTCATTTTGACCAAAAATTACACTTCTGGCCCTTTGAAGCCAAAAATTGTAATTTTGACCAAAAACTACACTTCTGGTCTTTGTAAGCCAAAAAATGGTCATTTTGACCAAAAACTACACTCCTTGCTCTCGTAAGCAAAAAAATGGTCTTTTTGACCAAAAACGACACTCGCAGCCCATTCAGACCAAAAATGGTCATTTTGACCAAAAAATTACAATCTTGGAAGGCAATAATGGTAATTTTGACCCAAAACGACACTCCTAGACCTTGGGAGCAAAAAATGGTAATTTTGACCAAAAACGACAATCCCAGCCCTTTAGAATAAAAGTAGTCATTTTGACCAAAAACTACACTGCTGGCCCTTGGAAGCCAAAAATGGTCATTTTGTCCCAAAACGACACTCGCGGCCCTTGGAAGCAAAAAATTGTAATTTTGACCAAAAACTACACTTCTGGCACTTGTAAGATAAAAAATGGTCATTTTGACCCAAAACGACTCTTCCGGCGTTTTGAGACCAAAAATGGTCATTTTGACCAAAAATTACACTTCTGGCCCTTTGAAGCCAAAAATTGTAATTTTGACCAAAAACTACACTTCTGGTCTTTGTAAGCCAAAAAATGGTCATTTTGACCAAAAACGACACTTCTGGCTTTTGGAAGCCAAAAATGGCCATTTTGACCAAAACTGACACCCCAGCTTTTGGAAGCAAAAAATTTTAATTTTGACCAAAAACTACACTCCTGGCCCTTGGAAGCCAAAAATGGTCATTTTGTCCCAAAACGACACTCGCGGCCCTTGGAAGCCAAAAATTGTAATTTTGACCAAAAACTACACTTCTGGCACTTGTAAGATAAAAAATGGTCATTTTGACCCAAAACGACTCTTCCGGCCTTTTGAGACCAAAAATGGTCATTTTGACCAATAACGACAGTCCCGGCCCTTTGAAACAGAAAATGGTAATTTTTACCAAAAACGACACTCCCTTTGAGACAAAAAATGGTAATTTTGACCAAAAACCACACTCCCGACTCCTGTAAGCCAAAAATGGTAATTTTGACCAAAAATGACACTCCTGGCCCTTGTAAGCCAAAAAATGGTCATTTTGATCAAAAATTACACTTCTGGCCCTTTGAAGCCAAAAATTGTAATTTTGACCCAAAACGACACTGCCGCCCTTGGAAGCAAAAAATGGTCATTTTGACCAAAAACTACACTTCCGGCCCTTGTAAGCCAAAAAATTGTAATTTTGACCAAAACTGACACTCCTAGCCCATGGAAGCAAAAAATGGTAATTTTGTCCAAAAACGACACTTCCGGCTCCTGGAAGCCAAAAATGGCCATTTTGACCAAAAATGACACTCCTGGCCCTTGTAAGCCAAAAATTGTAATTTTGACTAAAAACGACACTTCCAGCTCTTGGAAGCCAAAAATGGCCATTTTGACCAAAAACGACACTTCCGGCCTTTTGAGACCAATAATGGTCATTTTGACCAATAACTAGTGTTGAGCGAACACGGACTGTATTATTCGTGTTCGTACCGAATAATTGGATTTTTTGTACCCGAACACGGACACGGACACTTTACTGTATGTTCGGGTAAAAATCCGTGTTCGGTCGTTTTATTTCCGGGTTTTGCATGCTTTGGCGCTCTTTTCATGGCGGGCTTTCAACAGCCAATCAACAATCGTTTAACTGGTGTGCCTTAAGCCATCCCAGCCATGCCTGCAAATGTCTCAGTAGCTGTGATTGGCCGTCTGAAGCATGTGACCAAGTCTTTATAAGTTCGAGGCAGCCGCAGCGGCGTCATTATGCTGCTTAGATTCAGGGACAGAGCACACATCAACGTGCTGGCTGCTGATTAGGGAAAGATAGGCAGGAAAAAACCATTTGTGTCCGGATAGAATTGAGGGACAGGTCGGAGTGTTTAGGCAGGGCGAGTTGTAGGCATTTTAGGGATAGAGTCTGCTGA
Organism: Pelophylax lessonae; assembly: GCF_965119305.1. Lineage (NCBI taxonomy): Eukaryota > Metazoa > Chordata > Amphibia > Anura > Ranidae > Pelophylax > Pelophylax lessonae. The sequence continues at coordinate 20,633 of NW_028119799.1, forward strand.
ATTATAGGGTCAGTGTCTTCTACAAACTACAATCGATATTGCTGTGTGGGGGGTGGGGTCTGCACTCAATCCTGATCTACGATCTCTTCTCAATCCTGTTAGGGACAGAGTCTGCTGAATTTTAGGGAAACTGTGTTCTACAAACTACAATCGATATTGCTGTGTGGTGTGGGATTGGAGATAGGCAGGTGTCAGTGATCCACATCCATTTTTCTGTGTGTGAGCTGCAGTGAACACAATCTTTTTGGGCTGCAGTGAACACAATCTTTTTGGGCTGCAGTGAACACAATCTTTTTGGGCTGCAGTGAACACAATCTTTTTGGGCTGCAGTGAACACAATCTTTTTGGGCTGCAGTGAACACAATCTTTTTGGGGTGCAGTGAACAAAATCTTTTTGGGGTGCAGTGAACACAATCCTTTTTGGTGTGCAGTGAACACAATCTTTGTGGGGTGCAGTGAACAAAATCCTTTGTGGGGTGCAGTGAACACAATCTTTTTGGGGTGCAGTGAACAAAATCCTTTTTGGGGTGCAGTGAACAACATCCTTTTTGGGGTGCAGTGAACACAATCTTTTTGGGGTGCAGTGAACAAAATCCTTTGTGGGGTGCAGTGAACACAATCTTTTTGGGGTGCAGTGAACACAATCTTTTTGGGGTGGAGTGAACAACATCCTTTTTGGGGTGCAGTGAACAAAATCCTTTTTGGGGTGCAGTGAACAAAATCATTTTTGGGGTGCAGTGAACACAATCTTTTTGGGGTGCAGTGAACACAATCTTTGTGGGGTGCAGTGAACACAATCTTTTTGGGGTGGAGTGAACAACATCCTTTTTGGGGTGCAGTGAACAACATCCTTTTTGGGGTGCAGTGAACACAATCTTTTTGGGGTGCAGTGAACACAATCTTTGTGGGGTACAGTGAACAGAATCTTTGTGGGGTGCAGTGAACACAATCTTTGGGGGGTACAGTGAACACAATCTTTGTGAGGTGCAGTGAACACAATCTTTGTGGGGTGCAGTGAACACAATCATTGTGGGGTGCAGTGAACTCAATCTTTGTGGGGTACAGTGAACACAATCTCATACTTCTGAAGGTTTGAGGGTGCTGCCTGTTCCATACTCCCCCTACTCCTCATCTAGCCTTTTAGGGGTACAAACAATAGTAATTGGGGCCTAGTGTGGTTGTGTACGTGTGATATACATACACTTTTTTGGGATCATATTTTCTATTCCGCTATTTAATCAAAAACCTTTGGGGATCAGTTAAATTGGGGGATAGTCTGTGTTGGTACGTGTGAGAGAGATCCACCTTTCCAAGTTGTTGGGGTTCATCTCATACTTCTGAAGGTTTGAGGGTGCTGCCTGTTCCATACTCCCCCTACTCCTAGCCTTTTAGGGGTACAAACAATAGTAATTGGGGCCTAGTGTGGTTGTGTACGTGTGATATACATACACTTTTTTGGGATCATATTTTCTATTCCGCTATTTAATCAAAAACCTTTGGGGATCAGTTAAATTGGGGGATAGTCTGTGTTGGTACGTGTGAGAGAGATCCACCTTTCCAAGTTGTTGGGGTTCATCTCATACTTCTGAAGGTTTGAGGGTGCTGCCTGTTCCATACTCCCCCTACTCCTAGCCTTTTAGGGGTACAAACAATAGTAATTGGGGCCTAGTGTGGTTGTGTACGTGTGATATACATACACTTTTTTGGGATCATATTTTCTATTCCGCTATTTAATCAAAAACCTTTGGGGATCAGTTAAATTGGGGGATAGTCTGTGTTGGTACGTGTGAGAGAGATCCACCTTTCCAAGTTGTTGGGGTTCATCTCATACTTCTGAAGGTTTGAGGGTGCTGCCTGTTCCATACTCCCCCTACTCCTAGCCTTTTAGGGGTACAAACAATAGTAATTGGGGCCTAGTGTGGTTGTGTACGTGTGATATACATACACTTTTTTGGGATCATATTTTCTATTCCGCTATTTAATCAAAAACCTTTGGGGATCAGTTAAATTGGGGGATAGTCTGTGTTGGTACGTGTGAGAGAGATCCACCTTTCCAAGTTGTTGGGGTTCATCTCATACTTCTGAAGGTTTGAGGGTGCTGCCTGTTCCATACCCCCCCTACTCCTCATCTAGCCTTTTAGGGGTACAAACAATAGTAATTGGGGCCTAGTGTGGTTGTGTACGTGTGATATACATACACTTTTTTTGGATCATATTTTCTATTCCGCTATTTAATCAAAAACCTTTGGGGATCAGTTAAATTGGGGGATAGTCTGTGTCGGTACGTGTGAGAGAGATCCACCTTTCCAAGTTGTTGGGGTTCATCTCATACTTCTGAAGGTTTGAGGGTGCTGCCTGTTCCATACCCCCCCTACTCCTCATCTAGCCTTTTAGGGGTACAAACAATAGTAATTGGGGCCTAGTGTGGTTGTGTACGTGCGAGATACATACACTTTTTTTGATCATATTTCCTATTCCGCTATTCAATAAAAACCTTTGAGGATCAATTGAATTGCGGGATAGTCTGTGTCGGTACGTGTGAGAGAGATCCACCTTTCCAAGTTGTTGGGGTTCATCTCATACTTCTGAAGGTTTGAGGGTGCTGCCTGTTCCATACTCCCCCTACTCCTCATCTAGCCTTTTAGGGGTACAAACAATAGTAATTGGGGCCCAGTGTGGTTGTGTACGTGTGATATACATACACTTTTTTGGGATCATATTTTCTATTCCGCTATTTAATCAAAAACCTTTGGGGATCAGTTAAATTGGGGGATAGTCTGTGTCGGTACGTGTGAGAGAGATCCACCTTTCCAAGTTGTTGGGGTTCATCTCATACTTCTGAAGGTTTGAGGGTGCTGCCTGTTCCATACCCCCCCTACTCCTCATCTAGCCTTTTAGGGGTACAAACAATAGTAATTGGGGCCTAGTGTGGTTGTGTACGTGCGAGATACATACACTTTTTTTGATCATATTTCCTATTCCGCTATTCAATAAAAACCTTTGAGGATCAATTGAATTGCGGGATAGTCTGTGTCGGTACGTGTGAGAGAGATCCACCTTTCCAAGTTGTTGGGGTTCATCTCATACTTCTGAAGGTTTGAGGGTGCTGCCTGTTCCATACTCCCCCTACTCCTCATCTAGCCTTTTAGGGGTACAAACAATAGTAATTGGGGCCTAGTGTGGTTGTGTACGTGTGATATACATACACTTTTTTTGGATCATATTTTCTATTCCGCTATTTAATCAAAAACCTTTGGGGATCAGTTAAATTGGGGGATAGTCTGTGTTGGTACGTGTGAGAGAGATCCACCTTTCCAAGTTGTTGGGGTTCATCTCATACTTCTGAAGGTTTGAGGGTGCTGCCTGTTCCATACTCCCCCTACTCCTCATCTAGCCTTTTAGGGGTACAAACAATAGTAATTGGGGCCCAGTGTGGTTGTGTACGTGTGATATACATACACTTTTTTGGGATCATATTTTCTATTCCGCTATTTAATCAAAAACCTTTGGGGATCAGTTAAATTGGGGGATAGTCTGTGTCGGTACGTGTGAGAGAGATCCACCTTTCCAAGTTGTTGGGGTTCATCTCATACTTCTGAAGGTTTGAGGGTGCTGCCTGTTCCATACCCCCCCTACTCCTCATCTAGCCTTTTAGGGGTACAAACAATAGTAATTGGGGCCCAGTGTGGTTGTGTACGTGTGATATACATACACTTTTTTGGGATCATATTTTCTATTCCGCTATTTAATCAAAAACCTTTGGGGATCAGTTAAATTGGGGGATAGTCTGTGTCGGTACGTGTGAGAGAGATCCACCTTTCCAAGTTGTTGGGGTTCATCTCATACTTCTGAAGGTTTGAGGGTGCTGCCTGTTCCATACCCCCCCTACTCCTCATCTAGCCTTTTAGGGGTACAAACAATAGTAATTGGGGCCTAGTGTGGTTGTGTACGTGCGAGATACATACACTTTTTTTGATCATATTTCCTATTCCGCTATTCAATAAAAACCTTTGAGGATCAATTGAATTGCGGGATAGTCTGTGTCGGTACGTGTGAGAGAGATCCACCTTTCCAAGTTGTTGGGGTTCATCTCATACTTCTGAAGGTTTGAGGGTGCTGCCTGTTCCATACTCCCCCTACTCCTCATCTAGCCTTTTAGGGGTACAAACAATAGTAATTGGGGCCTAGTGTGGTTGTGTACGTGTGATATACATACACTTTTTTTGGATCATATTTTCTATTCCGCTATTTAATCAAAAACCTTTGGGGATCAGTTAAATTGGGGGATAGTCTGTGTTGGTACGTGTGAGAGAGATCCACCTTTCCAAGTTGTTGGGGTTCATCTCATACTTCTGAAGGTTTGAGGGTGCTGCCTGTTCCATACTCCCCCTACTCCTCATCTAGCCTTTTAGGGGTACAAACAATAGTAATTGGGGCCCAGTGTGGTTGTGTACGTGTGATATACATACACTTTTTTGGGATCATATTTTCTATTCCGCTATTTAATCAAAAACCTTTGGGGATCAGTTAAATTGGGGGATAGTCTGTGTCGGTACGTGTGAGAGAGATCCACCTTTCCAAGTTGTTGGGGTTCATCTCATACTTCTGAAGGTTTGAGGGTGCTGCCTGTTCCATACCCCCCCTACTCCTCATCTAGCCTTTTAGGGGTACAAACAATAGTAATTGGGGCCTAGTGTGGTTGTGTACGTGTGATATACATACACTTTTTTTGGTTTATATTTTCTATTCCGCTATTTAATCAAAAACCTTTGGGGATCAGTTAAATTGGGGGATAGTCTGTGTTGGTACGTGTGAGAGAGATCCACCTTTCCAAGTTGTTGGGGTTCATCTCATACTTCTGAAGGTTTGAGGGTGCTGCCTGTTCCATACCCCCCCTACTCCTCATCTAGCCTTTTAGGGGTACAAACAATAGTAATTGGGGCCTAGTGTGGTTGTGTACGTGCGAGATACATACACTTTTTTTGATCATATTTCCTATTCCGCTATTCAATAAAAACCTTTGAGGATCAATTGAATTGCGGGATAGTCTGTGTCGGTACGTGTGAGAGAGATCCACCTTTCCAAGTTGTTGGGGTTCATCTCATACTTCTGAAGGTTTGAGGGTGCTGCCTGTTCCATACTCCCCCTACTCCTCATCTAGCCTTTTAGGGGTACAAACAATAGTAATTGGGGCCCAGTGTGGTTGTGTACGTGTGATATACATACACTTTTTTGGGATCATATTTTCTATTCCGCTATTTAATCAAAAACCTTTGGGGATCAGTTAAATTGGGGGATAGTCTGTGTCGGTACGTGTGAGAGAGATCCACCTTTCCAAGTTGTTGGGGTTCATCTCATACTTCTGAAGGTTTGAGGGTGCTGCCTGTTCCATACCCCCCCTACTCCTCATCTAGCCTTTTAGGGGTACAAACAATAGTAATTGGGGCCTAGTGTGGTTGTGTACGTGCGAGATACATACACTTTTTTTGATCATATTTCCTATTCCGCTATTCAATAAAAACCTTTGAGGATCAATTGAATTGCGGGATAGTCTGTGTCGGTACGTGTGAGAGAGATCCACCTTTCCAAGTTGTTGGGGTTCATCTCATACTTCTGAAGGTTTGAGGGTGCTGCCTGTTCCATACTCCCCCTACTCCTCATCTAGCCTTTTAGGGGTACAAACAATAGTAATTGGGGCCTAGTGTGGTTGTGTACGTGTGATATACATACACTTTTTTTGGATCATATTTTCTATTCCGCTATTTAATCAAAAACCTTTGGGGATCAGTTAAATTGGGGGATAGTCTGTGTTGGTACGTGTGAGAGAGATCCACCTTTCCAAGTTGTTGGGGTTCATCTCATACTTCTGAAGGTTTGAGGGTGCTGCCTGTTCCATACTCCCCCTACTCCTCATCTAGCCTTTTAGGGGTACAAACAATAGTAATTGGGGCCCAGTGTGGTTGTGTACGTGTGATATACATACACTTTTTTGGGATCATATTTTCTATTCCGCTATTTAATCAAAAACCTTTGGGGATCAGTTAAATTGGGGGATAGTCTGTGTCGGTACGTGTGAGAGAGATCCACCTTTCCAAGTTGTTGGGGTTCATCTCATACTTCTGAAGGTTTGAGGGTGCTGCCTGTTCCATACCCCCCCTACTCCTCATCTAGCCTTTTAGGGGTACAAACAATAGTAATTGGGGCCCAGTGTGGTTGTGTACGTGTGATATACATACACTTTTTTGGGATCATATTTTCTATTCCGCTATTTAATCAAAAACCTTTGGGGATCAGTTAAATTGGGGGATAGTCTGTGTCGGTACGTGTGAGAGAGATCCACCTTTCCAAGTTGTTGGGGTTCATCTCATACTTCTGAAGGTTTGAGGGTGCTGCCTGTTCCATACCCCCCCTACTCCTCATCTAGCCTTTTAGGGGTACAAACAATAGTAATTGGGGCCTAGTGTGGTTGTGTACGTGCGAGATACATACACTTTTTTTGATCATATTTCCTATTCCGCTATTCAATAAAAACCTTTGAGGATCAATTGAATTGCGGGATAGTCTGTGTCGGTACGTGTGAGAGAGATCCACCTTTCCAAGTTGTTGGGGTTCATCTCATACTTCTGAAGGTTTGAGGGTGCTGCCTGTTCCATACTCCCCCTACTCCTCATCTAGCCTTTTAGGGGTACAAACAATAGTAATTGGGGCCTAGTGTGGTTGTGTACGTGTGATATACATACACTTTTTTTGGATCATATTTTCTATTCCGCTATTTAATCAAAAACCTTTGGGGATCAGTTAAATTGGGGGATAGTCTGTGTTGGTACGTGTGAGAGAGATCCACCTTTCCAAGTTGTTGGGGTTCATCTCATACTTCTGAAGGTTTGAGGGTGCTGCCTGTTCCATACTCCCCCTACTCCTCATCTAGCCTTTTAGGGGTACAAACAATAGTAATTGGGGCCCAGTGTGGTTGTGTACGTGTGATATACATACACTTTTTTGGGATCATATTTTCTATTCCGCTATTTAATCAAAAACCTTTGGGGATCAGTTAAATTGGGGGATAGTCTGTGTCGGTACGTGTGAGAGAGATCCACCTTTCCAAGTTGTTGGGGTTCATCTCATACTTCTGAAGGTTTGAGGGTGCTGCCTGTTCCATACCCCCCCTACTCCTCATCTAGCCTTTTAGGGGTACAAACAATAGTAATTGGGGCCTAGTGTGGTTGTGTACGTGTGATATACATACACTTTTTTGGGATCATATTTTCTATTCCGCTATTTAATCAAAAACCTTTGGGGATCAGTTAAATTGGGGGATAGTCTGTGTCGGTACGTGTGAGAGAGATCCACCTTTCCAAGTTGTTGGGGTTCATCTCATACTTCTGAAGGTTTGAGGGTGCTGCCTGTTCCATACCCCCCCTACTCCTCATCTAGCCTTTTAGGGGTACAAACAATAGTAATTGGGGCCTAGTGTGGTTGTGTACGTGCGAGATACATACACTTTTTTTGATCATATTTCCTATTCCGCTATTCAATAAAAACCTTTGAGGATCAATTGAATTGCGGGATAGTCTGTGTCGGTACGTGTGAGAGAGATCCACCTTTCCAAGTTGTTGGGGTTCATCTCATACTTCTGAAGGTTTGAGGGTGCTGCCTGTTCCATACTCCCCCTACTCCTCATCTAGCCTTTTAGGGGTACAAACAATAGTAATTGGGGCCCAGTGTGGTTGTGTACGTGTGATATACATACACTTTTTTGGGATCATATTTTCTATTCCGCTATTTAATCAAAAACCTTTGGGGATCAGTTAAATTGGGGGATAGTCTGTGTCGGTACGTGTGAGAGAGATCCACCTTTCCAAGTTGTTGGGGTTCATCTCATACTTCTGAAGGTTTGAGGGTGCTGCCTGTTCCATACCCCCCCTACTCCTCATCTAGCCTTTTAGGGGTACAAACAATAGTAATTGGGGCCTAGTGTGGTTGTGTACGTGCGAGATACATACACTTTTTTTGATCATATTTCCTATTCCGCTATTCAATAAAAACCTTTGAGGATCAATTGAATTGCGGGATAGTCTGTGTCGGTACGTGTGAGAGAGATCCACCTTTCCAAGTTGTTGGGGTTCATCTCATACTTCTGAAGGTTTGAGGGTGCTGCCTGTTCCATACTCCCCCTACTCCTCATCTAGCCTTTTAGGGGTACAAACAATAGTAATTGGGGCCTAGTGTGGTTGTGTACGTGTGATATACATACACTTTTTTTGGATCATATTTTCTATTCCGCTATTTAATCAAAAACCTTTGGGGATCAGTTAAATTGGGGGATAGTCTGTGTTGGTACGTGTGAGAGAGATCCACCTTTCCAAGTTGTTGGGGTTCATCTCATACTTCTGAAGGTTTGAGGGTGCTGCCTGTTCCATACTCCCCCTACTCCTCATCTAGCCTTTTAGGGGTACAAACAATAGTAATTGGGGCCCAGTGTGGTTGTGTACGTGTGATATACATACACTTTTTTGGGATCATATTTTCTATTCCGCTATTTAATCAAAAACCTTTGGGGATCAGTTAAATTGGGGGATAGTCTGTGTCGGTACGTGTGAGAGAGATCCACCTTTCCAAGTTGTTGGGGTTCATCTCATACTTCTGAAGGTTTGAGGGTGCTGCCTGTTCCATACCCCCCCTACTCCTCATCTAGCCTTTTAGGGGTACAAACAATAGTAATTGGGGCCCAGTGTGGTTGTGTACGTGTGATATACATACACTTTTTTGGGATCATATTTTCTATTCCGCTATTTAATCAAAAACCTTTGGGGATCAGTTAAATTGGGGGATAGTCTGTGTCGGTACGTGTGAGAGAGATCCACCTTTCCAAGTTGTTGGGGTTCATCTCATACTTCTGAAGGTTTGAGGGTGCTGCCTGTTCCATACCCCCCCTACTCCTCATCTAGCCTTTTAGGGGTACAAACAATAGTAATTGGGGCCTAGTGTGGTTGTGTACGTGCGAGATACATACACTTTTTTTGATCATATTTCCTATTCCGCTATTCAATAAAAACCTTTGAGGATCAATTGAATTGCGGGATAGTCTGTGTCGGTACGTGTGAGAGAGATCCACCTTTCCAAGTTGTTGGGGTTCATCTCATACTTCTGAAGGTTTGAGGGTGCTGCCTGTTCCATACTCCCCCTACTCCTCATCTAGCCTTTTAGGGGTACAAACAATAGTAATTGGGGCCTAGTGTGGTTGTGTACGTGTGATATACATACACTTTTTTTGGATCATATTTTCTATTCCGCTATTTAATCAAAAACCTTTGGGGATCAGTTAAATTGGGGGATAGTCTGTGTTGGTACGTGTGAGAGAGATCCACCTTTCCAAGTTGTTGGGGTTCATCTCATACTTCTGAAGGTTTGAGGGTGCTGCCTGTTCCATACTCCCCCTACTCCTCATCTAGCCTTTTAGGGGTACAAACAATAGTAATTGGGGCCCAGTGTGGTTGTGTACGTGTGATATACATACACTTTTTTGGGATCATATTTTCTATTCCGCTATTTAATCAAAAACCTTTGGGGATCAGTTAAATTGGGGGATAGTCTGTGTCGGTACGTGTGAGAGAGATCCACCTTTCCAAGTTGTTGGGGTTCATCTCATACTTCTGAAGGTTTGAGGGTGCTGCCTGTTCCATACCCCCCCTACTCCTCATCTAGCCTTTTAGGGGTACAAACAATAGTAATTGGGGCCTAGTGTGGTTGTGTACGTGTGATATACATACACTTTTTTGGGATCATATTTTCTATTCCGCTATTTAATCAAAAACCTTTGGGGATCAGTTAAATTGGGGGATAGTCTGTGTCGGTACGTGTGAGAGAGATCCACCTTTCCAAGTTGTTGGGGTTCATCTCATACTTCTGAAGGTTTGAGGGTGCTGCCTGTTCCATACCCCCCCTACTCCTCATCTAGCCTTTTAGGGGTACAAACAATAGTAATTGGGGCCTAGTGTGGTTGTGTACGTGCGAGATACATACACTTTTTTTGATCATATTTCCTATTCCGCTATTCAATAAAAACCTTTGAGGATCAATTGAATTGCGGGATAGTCTGTGTCGGTACGTGTGAGAGAGATCCACCTTTCCAAGTTGTTGGGGTTCATCTCATACTTCTGAAGGTTTGAGGGTGCTGCCTGTTCCATACTCCCCCTACTCCTCATCTAGCCTTTTAGGGGTACAAACAATAGTAATTGGGGCCCAGTGTGGTTGTGTACGTGTGATATACATACACTTTTTTTGGATCATATTTTCTATTCCGCTATTTAATTTAACTGGGCCTCCATGCGAGACCTGTGTGCCTTGTTGCGCTGTTTTGAGTACTCCACCAACATGGCCAGTGGCAATGACGCCGTTCTCAGCTTAACTATCCCACTTCTATGCCTCCTTGAAAAAACAATTCGGGCGATGATGGAAGAGGATGTGGCACAGGATGAGGAGGAGGAGGAGGATGAAGAGGTAACATTTCCAAGGCTTTCAGGGCAGTCATTCGCAAGGGGCTCCGAGGGTGGGTTCCTGCACACGCAAACGCCAGGGACGCAATTGTCCAGCAGGGGCACAGTTCTGGAGGATGAGGAGGATGAGGAGGAGGAGGAGCTGGAGGAGGAGATGGAACCATGTTCACAGCAGGGTGGCACCCAGGCCAGCTCATGGCCATCACTGGTGCGTGGCTGGGGGGATACAGAGGACACGGACGATACACCTCCCACAGAGGACAGCCTTTCGTTGCCTCTGGGCAGCCTGGCACACATGAGCGATTACATGCTGCAGTGTCTCCACAACGACCGCCGAGTTGCCCACATTCTAACTTGTGCTGATTACTGGGTGGCCACGCTGCTGGATCCCCGTTACAAGGACAACGTACCGTCCTTAATTCACTCACTGGAGCGCGATCGCAAGATGCGCGAGTACAAGCGCACGCTGGTAGACGCCATGCTGCTGGCATTCCCATCTGACAGCGGGGCCACAGTGGAAGCACAAGGCAGAGGAGGAGGAGGAGGAGGTCGCCAACGCAACCAGGGCACCGCCAGCACCTCAGAAGGCAGGGTTAGCATGGCCGAAATGTGGAAAAGCTTTGTCAGCACGCCACAACAAACAGCAGCACCAGCAGCTCAGATGGAACATCTTAGCAGGAGGCAGCATTTTACCAACATGGTGGAGCAGTATGTGTGCACACGCCTACATGTAGTGAATGACGGGTCTGCCCCCTTCAACTTCTGGGTCTCCAAATTGGGCACATGGCTTGAGCTTGCCCTTTACGCCTTGGAGGTGCTGGCGTGCCCTGCAGCCAGTGTATTATCTGAACGGGTATTTAGCACGGCTGGGGGCGTTATAACAGACAAGCGCAGCCGCCTGTCCAGAGACAATGTGGACAAGCTCACGTTCATTAAAATGAACCAGGCATGGATCCCACGGGACTTTTCCGTACCTTATGCAGAATAGCAATGGATACCGACCTTACCCACCCATTGTTCCATTTTTGCTCTTTCTCACTCTTTTGGGGTGTACCCTCATTTAAAATTTTTGAAAAGAAGCAGTGTTGGCTACCTCGTCCTCCTCCTCAGGGCCAGATTAATGTAGGGGCTATTGGAGCTGCAGCTCCAGGCCCCTACCTTTTATATAGGCCCCGGGTTGGCCATATTCACTGTTACCGCTCTTCTGTCACTTGTAAACACAGAAGTCTGGCTTCTATGCTCGCTTCCCCAGGCAGCACCCTCAGAACCTCCCCACACAGCGTGAAGGCCGGACAAGGAGGGACAGTTGGCGATGCATGGATGTGTTTATGGGCTTCAGAGACAGCATCCCATGTTGAATTAGGCATGCATGGCTGCACCCTTCCTCCTCTGGGTGCATGGCAAGGCACGGCCCTTAAGGCCCTTCAAAATCCTCAGCACCAAGCCCATGATGCTGTTAATCCGGCCCTGGTCCTCCTCCACCGCCGCTTCCACCTACACCGCCCATAGGTGTGCGCAGCCTATTGCATTAAGGTGTGCACCCCAAAGTTGAAATACACATGCATGTGTTTGCCAGCAGGGAGAGTAATGTATCGGGGCCATGTACCTGTAGGCAAGGAGAAATAGAGCAGAGCAGGTCCCAGGGAGATCTTTCCCATCTCCTCACTGGCAATGCTATGTGCCCTAGGTGATTAGGGTGTGCCCAGGCACACCCAGCACACCCTGTGCGCACGCCTATGTCACCGCCACATCCACCACCACCTCAACCTCCCTCCTACTCCATATGGGCCTCGTCCTTCAGAGATGAAGAAGAACATTGTTTTATTTTTCTGTTTTTTTTTTGTTGTTTTAAGTTATTTCCCTATCCACATTTGTTTGCAGAGCACTTGCCATGCTCTTAATTACGTTTTGCTGCCATTTGCAGCACTCTAGCCCTTTCCTTTGGTGTTTTAGAGCCATTTTAGTGCCTTAAAGTTCGGGTCCCCATTGACTTCAATGGGGTTCGGTGTCCGGGAAAAGTTCGGTAAAAGTCCGGGACACGGACCCGGACTTTTTTTTAAAGTTCGGCCGAACCCGTCGAACACGGACATCTAGGTGTTCGCTCAACCCTACCAATAACGACAGTCCCGGCCCTTTGAAACAGAAAATTGTAATTATTACCAAAAATGACACTCCCTTTGAGACAAAAAATGGTAATTTTGACCAAAAACCACACTCCCGACTCCTGTAAGCCAAAAATGGTAATTTTGACCAAAAATGACACTCCTGGCCCTTGTAAGCCAGAAAATGGTCATTTTGACCAAAAATTACACTACTGGCCCTTGGAAGCCAAAAATGGTCATTTAGACCCAAAACGACACTGCCGCCCTTGGAAGCAAAAAAATGGTCATTTTGACCAAAAACTACACTTCCGGCCCTTGTAAGCCAAAAAATTGTAATTTTGACCAAAAACCACACTCCTGACTCCTGTAAGCCAAAAATGGTAATTTTGAGCAAAAATGACACTCCTGACCCTTGTAAGCTAAAAAATGGTCATTTTGACCAAAAATTACACTTCTGGCCCTTTGAAGCCAAAAATTGTAATTTTGACCAAAAACTACACTTCTGGTCTTTGTAAGCCAAAAAATGGTCATTTTGACCAAAAACTACACTCCTTGCTCTCGTAAGCAAAAAAATGGTCTTTTTGACCAAAAACGACACTCGCAGCCCATTCAGACCAAAAATGGTCATTTTGACCAAAAAATTACACTCTTGGAAGGCAACAATGGTAATTTTGACCCAAAACGACACTCCTAGACCTTGGGAGCAAAAAATGGTAATTTTCACCAAAAACGACAATCCCAGCCCTTTAGAATAAAAGTAGTCATTTTGACCAAAAACTACACTGCTGGCCCTTGGAAGCCAAAAATGGTCATTTTGTCCCAAAACGACACCCGCGGCCCTTGGAAGCAAAAAATTGTAATTTTGACCAAAAACCAAACTCCTGACTCCTGTAAGCCAAAAATGGTAATTTTGAGCAAAAATGACACTCCTGACCCTTGTAAGCTAAAAAATGGTCATTTTGACCAAAAATTACACTTCTGGCCCTTTGAAGCCAAAAATTGTAATTTTGACCAAAAACTACACTTCTGGTCTTTGTAAGCCAAAAAATGGTCATTTTGACCAAAAACGACACTTCTGGCTTTTGGAAGCCAAAAATGGCCATTTTGACCAAAACTGACACCCCAGCTATTGGAAGCAAAAAATTTTAATTTTGACCAAAAACTACACTCCTGGCCCTTGGAAGCCAAAAATGGTCATTTTGTCCCAAAACGACACTCGCGGCCCTTGGAAGCAAAAAATTGTAATTTTGAACAAAAACTATACTTCTGGCCCTTGTAAGATACAAAATGGTTATTTTGACCCAAAACGACACTTCCGGCCTTTTGAGACCAAAAATTGTCATTTTGACCAATAACGACAGTCCCGGCCCTTTGAAACAGAAAATGGTAATTTTTACCAAAAACGACACTCCCTTTGAGACAAAAAATGGTAATTTTGACCAAAAACCACACTCCCGACTCCTGTAAGCCAAAAATGCTAATTTTGACCAAAAATGACACTCCTGGCCCTTGTAAGCCAAAAAATGGTCATTTTGACCAAACACAACACTCCTAGCCCTTGGAAGCAAAAAAATGTTAATTTTGACCAAAAATTACACTTCTGGCCCTTGGAAGCCAAAAATGGTAATTTTGACCGAAAACGACACTGCCGGCCCTTGTAAGCCAAAAATTGTATTTTGACAAAAAACGACACTCCTAGCCCTTGGGAGTAAAAAATAGTAATTTTGACCAAAAACAACACTCCCGGCTCTTGGAAGCCAAAAGTGGTCATTTTGAAAAAAACGACACTTCCTGCCCTTTGAGACCAAAAATGGTAATTTTGACCAAAAACTACACTCTCTGGCCCTTGTAAGCCAAAAATGGTAATTTTGACCCAAAACGGCACTTCCGGCCTTTTGAGACCAAAAATGGTAATTTTGACCCAAAACGACACTTCCGGCCTTTTGAGACCAATAATGGTCATTTTGACCAATAACGACAGTCCCGGCCCTTTGAAACAGAAAATTGTAATTTTTACCAAAAATGACACTCCCTTTGAGACAAAAAATGGTAATTTTGACCAAAAACCACACTCCCGACTCCTGTAAGCCAAAAATGATAATTTTGACCAAAAATGACACTCCTGGCCCTTGTAAGCCAGAAAATGGTCATTTTGACCAAAAATTACACTACTGGCCCTTGGAAGCCAAAAATGGTCATTTAGACCCAAAATGACACTGCCGCCCTTGGAAGCAAAAAAATGGTCATTTTGACCAAAAACTACACTTCCGGCCCTTGTAAGCCAAAAATGGTAATTTTGACCAAAAACCAAACTCCTGACTCCTGTAAGCCAAAAATGGTAATTTTGAGCAAAAATGACACTCCTGACCCTTGTAAGCTAAAAAATGGTCATTTTGACCAAAAATTACACTTCTGGCCCTTTGAAGCCAAAAATTGTAATTTTGACCAAAAACTACACTTCTGGTCTTTGTAAGCCAAAAAATGGTAATTTTGACCAAAAACTACACTCCTTGCTCTCGTAAGCAAAAAAATGGTCTTTTTGACCAAAAACGACACTCGCAGCCCATTCAGACCAAAAATGGTCATTTTGACCAAAAAATTACACTCTTGGAAGGCAACAATGGTAATTTTGACCCAAAACGACACTCCTAGACCTTGGGAGCAAAAAATGGTAATTTTGACCAAAAACGACAATCCCAGCCCTTTAGAATAAAAGTAGTCATTTTGACCAAAAACTACACTGCTGGCCCTTGGAAGCCAAAAATGGTCATTTTGTCCCAAAACGACACTCGCGGCCCCTGGAAGCAAAAAATTGTAATTTTGAACAAAAACTACACTTCTGGCCCTTGTAAGATAAAAAATGGTTATTTTGACCCAAAACGACACTTCCGGCCTTTTGAGACCAAAAATTGTCATTTTGACCAATAACGACAGTCCCGGCCCTTTGAAACAGAAAATGGTAATTTTTACCAAAAACGACACTCCCTTTGAGACAAAAAATGGTAATTTTGACCAAAAACCACACTCCCGACTCCTGTAAGCCAAAAATGCTAATTTTGACCAAAAATGACACTCCTGGCCCTTGTAAGCCAAAAAATGGTCATTTTGACCAAAAATTACACTTCTGGCCCTTTGAAGCCAAAAATTGTAATTTTGACCCAAAACGACACTGCCGCCCTTGGAAGCAAAAAATGGTCATTTTGACCAAAAACTACACTTCCGGCCCTTGTAAGCCAAAAAATTGTAATTTTGACCAAAACTGACACTCCTAGCCCATGGAAGCAAAAAATGGTAATTTTGTCCAAAAACGACACTTCCGGCTCCTGGAAGCCAAAAATGGCCATTTTGACCAAAAATGACACTCCTGGCCCTTGTAAGCCAAAAATTGTAATTTTGACCAAAAACGACACTTCCAGCTCTTGGAAGCCAAAAATGGCCATTTTGACCAAAAACGACACTTCCGGCCTTTTGAGACCAATAATGGTCATTTTGACCAATAACGACAGTCCCGGCCCTTTGAAACAGAAAATTGTAATTATTACCAAAAATGACACTCCCTTTGAGACAAAAAATGGTAATTTTGACCAAAAACCACACTCCCGACTCCTGTAAGCCAAAAATGGTAATTTTGACCAAAAATGACACTCCTGGCCCTTGTAAGCCAGAAAATGGTCATTTTGACCAAAAATTACACTACTGGCCCTTGGAAGCCAAAAATGGTCATTTAGACCCAAAACGACACTGCCGCCCTTGGAAGCAAAAAAATGGTAATTTTGACCAAAAACTACACTTCCGGCCCTTGTAAGCCAAAAAATTGTAATTTTGACCAAAAACCACACTCCTGACTCCTGTAAGCCAAAAATGGTAATTTTGAGCAAAAATGACACTCCTGACCCTTGTAAGCTAAAAAATGGTCATTTTGACCAAAAATTACACTTCTGGCCCTTTGAAGCCAAAAATTGTAATTTTGACCAAAAACTACACTTCTGGTCTTTGTAAGCCAAAAAATGGTCATTTTGACCAAAAACTACACTCCTTGCTCTCGTAAGCAAAAAAATGGTCTTTTTGACCAAAAACGACACTCGCAGCCCATTCAGACCAAAAATGGTCATTTTGACCAAAAAATTACACTCTTGGAAGGCAACAATGGTAATTTTGACCCAAAACGACACTCTTAGACCTTGGGAGCAAAAAATGGTAATTTTCACCAAAAACGAAAATCCCAGCCCTTTAGAATAAAAGTAGTCATTTTGACCAAAAACTACACTGCTGGCCCTTGGAAGCCAAAAATGGTCATTTTGTCCCAAAACGACACCCGCGGCCCTTGGAAGCAAAAAATTGTAATTTTGAACAAAAACTACACTTCTGGCCCTTGTAAGATAAAAAATGGTTATTTTGACCCAAAACGACACTTCCGGCCTTTTGAGACCAAAAATTGTCATTTTGACCAATAACGACAGTCCCGGCCCTTTGAAACAGAAAATGGTAATTTTTACCAAAAATGACACTCCCTTTGAGACAAAAAATGGTAATTTTGACCGAAAACCACACTCCCGACTCCTGTAAGCCAAAAATGCTAATTTTGACCAAAAATGACACTCCTGGCCCTTGTAAGCCAAAAAATGGTCATTTTGACCAAAAATTACACTTCTGGCCCTTTGAAGCCAAAAATTGTAATTTTGACCCAAAACGACACTGCTGCCCTTGGAAGCAAAAAATTGTTATTTTGACCAAAAACGACACTTCTGGCATTTGGAAGCCAAAAATGGCCATTTTGACCAAAACTGACACCCCAGCTATTGGAAGCAAAAAATTTTAATTTTGACCAAAAACTACACTTCTGGTCTTTGTAAGCCAAAAAATGGTAATTTTGACCAAAAACTACACTCCTTGCTCTCGTAAGCAAAAAAATGGTCTTTTTGACCAAAAACGACACTCGCAGCCCATTCAGACCAAAAATGGTCATTTTGACCAAAAAATTACACTCTTGGAAGGCAACAATGGTAATTTTGACCCAAAACGACACTCCTAGACCTTGGGAGCAAAAAATGGTAATTTTGACCAAAAACGACAATCCCAGCCCTTTAGAATAAAAGTAGTCATTTTGACCAAAAACTACACTGCTGGCCCTTGGAAGCCAAAAATGGTCATTTTGTCCCAAAACGACACTCGCGGCCCCTGGAAGCAAAAAATTGTAATTTTGAACAAAAACTTCACTTCTGGCCCTTGTAAGATAAAAAATGGTTATTTTGACCCAAAACGACACTTCCGGCCTTTTGAGACCAAAAATTGTCATTTTGACCAATAACGACAGTCCCGGCCCTTTGAAACAGAAAATGGTAATTTTTACCAAAAACGACACTCCCTTTGAGACAAAAAATGGTAATTTTGACCAAAAACCACACTCCCGACTCCTGTAAGCCAAAAATGCTAATTTTGACCAAAAATGACACTCCTGGCCCTTGTAAGCCAAAAAATGGTCATTTTGACCAAAAATTACACTTCTGGCCCTTTGAAGCCAAAAATTGTAATTTTGACCCAAAACGACACTGCCGCCCTTGGAAGCAAAAAATGGTCATTTTGACCAAAAACTACACTTCCGGCCCTTGTAAGCCAAAAAATAGTAATTTTGACCAAAACTGACACTCCTAGCCCATGGAAGCAAAAAATGGTAATTTTGTCCAAAAACGACACTTCCGGCTCCTGGAAGCCAAAAATGGCCATTTTGACCAAAAATGACACTCCTGGCCCTTGTAAGCCAAAAATTGTAATTTTGACCAAAAACGACACTTCCAGCTCTTGGAAGCCAAAAATGGCCATTTTGACCAAAAACGACACTTCCGGCCTTTTGAGACCAACAATGGTCATTTTGACCAATAACGACAGTCCCGGCCCTTTGAAACAGAAAATTGTAATTATTACCAAAAATGACACTCCCTTTGAGACAAAAAATGGTAATTTTGACCAAAAACCACACTCCCGACTCCTGTAAGCCAAAAATGGTAATTTTGACCAAAAATGACACTCCTGGCCCTTGTAAGCCAGAAAATGGTCATTTTGACCAAAAATTACACTACTGGCCCTTGGAAGCCAAAAATGGTCATTTAGACCCAAAACGACACTGCCGCCCTTGGAAGCAAAAAAATGGTAATTTTGACCAAAAACTACACTTCCGGCCCTTGTAAGCCAAAAAATTGTAATTTTGACCAAAAACCACACTCCTGACTCCTGTAAGCCAAAAATGGTAATTTTGAGCAAAAATGACACTCCTGACCCTTGTAAGCTAAAAAATGGTCATTTTGACCAAAAATTACACTTCTGGCCCTTTGAAGCCAAAAATTGTAATTTTGACCAAAAACTACACTTCTGGTCTTTGTAAGCCAAAAAATGGTCATTTTGACCAAAAACTACACTCCTTGCTCTCGTAAGCAAAAAAATGGTCTTTTTGACCAAAAACGACACTCGCAGCCCATTCAGACCAAAAATGGTCATTTTGACCAAAAAATTACACTCTTGGAAGGCAACAATGGTAATTTTGACCCAAAACGACACTCTTAGACCTTGGGAGCAAAAAATGGTAATTTTCACCAAAAACGACAATCCCAGCCCTTTAGAATAAAAGTAGTCATTTTGACCAAAAACTACACTGCTGGCCCTTGGAAGCCAAAAATGGTCATTTTGTCCCAAAACGACACCCGCGGTCCTTGGAAGCAAAAAATTGTAATTTTGAACAAAAACTACACTTCTGGCCCTTGTAAGATAAAAAATGGTTATTTTGACCCAAAACGACACTTCCGGCCTTTTGAGACCAAAAATTGTCATTTTGACCAATAACGACAGTCCCGGCCCTTTGAAACAGAAAATGGTAATTTTTACCAAAAATGACACTCCCTTTGAGACAAAAAATGGTAATTTTGACCGAAAACCACACTCCCGACTCCTGTAAGCCAAAAATGCTAATTTTGACCAAAAATGACACTCCTGGCCCTTGTAAGCCAAAAAATGGTCATTTTGACCAAAAATTACACTTCTGGCCCTTTGAAGCCAAAAATTGTAATTTTGACCCAAAACGACACTGCTGCCCTTGGAAGCAAAAAATTGTTATTTTGACCAAAAACGACACTTCTGGCATTTGGAAGCCAAAAATGGCCATTTTGACCAAAACTGACACCCCAGCTATTGGAAGCAAAAAATTTTAATTTTGACCAAAAACTACACTCCTGGCCCTTGGAAGCCAAAAATGGTCATTTTGTCCCAAAACGACACTCGCAGCCCTTGGAAGCAAAAAATTGTAATTTTGACCAAAAACTACACTTCTGGCACTTGTAAGATAAAAAATGGTCATTTTGACCAATAACGACAGTCCCGGCCCTTTGAAACAGAAAATGGTAATTTTTTACCAAAAACGACACTCCCTTTGAGACAAAAAATGGTAATTTTGACCAAAAACCACACTCCCGACTCCTGTAAGCCAAAAATGCTAATTTTGACCAAAAATGACACTCCTGGCCCTTGTAAGCCAGAAAATGGTCATTTTGACCAAACACAACACTCCTAGCCCTTGGAAGCAAAAAATTTTTAATTTTGACCAAAAATTACACTTCTGGCCCTTGGAAGCCAAAAATGGTAATTTTGACCGAAAACGACACTGCCGGCCCTTGTAAGCCAAAAATTGTATTTTGACAAAAAACGACACTCCTAGCCCTTGGGAGTAAAAAATAGTAATTTTGACCAAAAACAACACTCCCGGCTCTTGGAAGCCAAAAGTGGTCATTTTGAAAAAAACTACACTTCCTGCCCTTTGAGACCAGAAATGGTAATTTTGACCAAAAACTACACTCTCTGGCCCTTGTAAGCCAAAAATGGTCATTTTGACCCAAAACGACACTTCCGGCCTTTTGAGACCAAAAATGGTCATTTTGACCCAAAACGACACTTCCGGCCTTTTGAGACCAATAATGGTCATTTTGACCAATAACGACAGTCCCGGCCCTTTGAAACAGAAAATTGTCATTTTTACCAAAAATGACACTCCCTTTGAGACAAAAAATGGTAATTTTGACCAAAAACCACACTCCCGACTCCTGTAAGCCAAAAATGGTAATTTTGACCAAAAATGACACTCCTGGCCCTTGTAAGCCAGAAAATGGTCATTTTGACCAAAAATTACACTACTGGCCCTTGGAAGCCAAAAATGGTAATTTTGAGCAAAAATGACACTCCTGACCCTTGTAAGCTAAAAAATGGTCATTTTGACCAAAAATTACACTTCTGGCCCTTTGAAGCCAAAAATTGTAATTTTGACCAAAAACTACACTTCTGGTCTTTGTAAGCCAAAAAATGGTCATTTTGACCAAAAACTACACTCCTTGCTCTCGTAAGCAAAAAAATGGTCTTTTTGACCAAAAACGACACTCGCAGCCCATTCAGACCAAAAATGGTCATTTTGACCAAAAAATTACACTCTTGGAAGGCAACAATGGTAATTTTGAATCAAAACGACACTCTTAGACCTTGGGAGCAAAAAATGGTAATTTTCACCAAAAACGACAATCCCAGCCCTTTAGAATAAAAGTAGTCATTTTGACCAAAAACTACACTGCTGGCCCTTGGAAGCCAAAAATGGTCATTTTGTCCCAAAACGACACCCGCGGCCCTTGGAAGCAAAAAATTGTAATTTTGAACAAAAACTACACTTCTGGCCCTTGTAAGATAAAAAATGGTTATTTTGACCCAAAACGACACTTCCGGCCTTTTGAGACCAAAAATTGTCATTTTGACCAATAACGACAGTCCCGGCCCTTTGAAACAGAAAATGGTAATTTTTACCAAAAATGACACTCCCTTTGAGACAAAAAATGGTAATTTTGACCGAAAACCACACTCCCGACTCCTGTAAGCCAAAAATGCTAATTTTGACCAAAAATGACACTCCTGGCCCTTGTAAGCCAAAAAATGGTCATTTTGACCAAAAATTACACTTCTGGCCCTTTGAAGCCAAAAATTGTAATTTTGACCCAAAACGACACTGCTGCCCTTGGAAGCAAAAAATTGTTATTTTGACCAAAAACGACACTTCTGGCATTTGGAAGCCAAAAATGGCCATTTTGACCAAAACTGACACCCCAGCTATTGGAAGCAAAAATTTTTAATTTTGACCAAAAACTACACTCCTGGCCCTTGGAAGCCAAAAATGGTCATTTTGTCCCAAAACGACACTCGCAGCCCTTGGAAGCAAAAAATTGTAATTTTGACCAAAAACTACACTTCTGGCACTTGTAAGATAAAAAATGGTCATTTTGACCCAAAACCACACTTCCGGCCTTTTGAGACCAAAAATTGTCATTTTGACCAATAACGACAGTCCCGGCCCTTTGAAACAGAAAATGGTAATTTTTTACCAAAAACGACACTCCCTTTGAGACAAAAAATGGTAATTTTGACCAAAAACCACACTCCCGACTCCTGTAAGCCAAAAATGCTAATTTTGACCAAAAATGACACTCCTGGCCCTTGTAAGCCAGAAAATGGTCATTTTGACCAAACACAACACTCCTAGCCCTTGGAAGCAAAAAATTTTTAATTTTGACCAAAAATTACACTTCTGGCCCTTGGAAGCCAAAAATGGTAATTTTGACCGAAAACGACACTGCCGGCCCTTGTAAGCCAAAAATTGTATTTTGACAAAAAACGACACTCCTAGCCCTTGGGAGTAAAAAATAGTAATTTTGACCAAAAACAACACTCCCGGCTCTTGGAAGCCAAAAGTGGTCATTTTGAAAAAAACTACACTTCCTGCCCTTTGAGACCAAAAATGGTAATTTTGACCAAAAACTACACTCTCTGGCCCTTGTAAGCCAAAAATGGTCATTTTGACCCAAAACGACACTTCCGGCCTTTTGAGACCAAAAATGGTCATTTTGACCCAAAACGACACTTCCGGCCTTTTGAGACCAATAATGGTCATTTTGACCAATAACGACAGTCCCGGCCCTTTGAAACAGAAAATTGTCATTTTTACCAAAAATGACACTCCCTTTGAGACAAAAAATGGTAATTTTGACCAAAAACCACACTCCCGACTCCTGTAAGCCAAAAATGGTAATTTTGACCAAAAATGACACTCCTGGCCCTTGTAAGCCAGAAAATGGTCATTTTGACCAAAAATTACACTACTGGCCCTTGGAAGCCAAAAATGGTCATTTAGACCCAAAACGACACTGCCGCCCTTGGAAGCAAAAAAATGGTCATTTTGACCAAAAACTACACTTCCGGCCCTTGTAAGCCAAAAAATGGTAATTTTGACCAAAAACCAAACTCCTGACTCCTGTAAGCCAAAAATGGTAATTTTGAGCAAAAATGACACTCCTGACCCTTGTAAGCTAAAAAATGGTCATTTTGACCAAAAATTACACTTCTGGCCCTTTGAAGCCAAAAATTGTAATTTTGACCAAAAACTACACTTCTGGTCTTTGTAAGCCAAAAAATGGTCATTTTGACCAAAAACTACACTCCTTGCTCTCGTAAGCAAAAAAATGGTCTTTTTGACCAAAAACGACACTCGCAGCCCATTCAGACCAAAAATGGTCATTTTGACCAAAAAATTACACTCTTGGAAGGCAACAATGGTAATTTTGACCCAAAACGACACTCCTAGACCTTGGGAGCAAAAAATGGTAATTTTGACCAAAAACGACAATCCCAGCCCTTTAGAATAAAAGTAGTCATTTTGACCAAAAACTACACTGCTGGCCCTTGGAAGCCAAAAATGGTCATTTTGTCCCAAAACGACACTCGCGGCCCTTGGAAGCAAAAAATTGTAATTTTGAACAAAAACTACACTTCTGGCCCTTGTAAGATAAAAAAATGGTTATTTTGACCCAAAACGACACTTCCGGCCTTTTGAGACCAAAAATGGTCATTTTGACCAATAACGACAGTCCTGGCCCTTTGAAACAGAAAATGGTAATTTTTACCAAAAACGACAGTCCCTTTGAGACAAAAAATGGTAATTTTGACCAAAAACCACACTCCCGACTCCTGTAAGCCAAAAATGGTAATTTTGACCAAAAATGACACTCCTGGCCCTTGTAAGCCAAAAAATGGCCATTTTGACCAAAAATTACACTTCTGGCCCTTTGAAGCCAAAAATTGTAATTTTGACCCAAAACGACACTGCCGCCCTTGGAAGCAAAAAATGGTCATTTTGACCAAAAACTACACTTCCGGCCCTTGTAAGCCAAAAAATTGTAATTTTGACCAAAACTGACACTCCTAGCCCATGGAAGCAAAAAATTGTAATTTTGTCCAAAAACGACACTTCCGGCTCCTGGAAGCCAAAAATGGCCATTTTGACCAAAAATGACACTCCTGGCCCTTGTAAGCCAAAAATTGTAATTTTGACCTAAAACGACACTTCCGGCCTTTTGAGACAAATAATGGTCATTTTGACCAATAACGACAGTCCCGGCCCTTTGAAACAGAAAATTGTAATTATTACCAAAAATGGCACTCCCTTTGAGACAAAAAATGGTAATTTTGACCAAAAACCACACTCCCGACTCCTGTAAGCCAAAAATGGTAATTTTGACCAAAAATGACACTCCTGGCCCTTGTAAGCCAGAAAATGGTCATTTTGACCAAAAATTACACTACTGGCCCTTGGAAGCCAAAAATGGTCATTTAGACCCAAAACGACACTGCCGCCCTTGGAAGCAAAAAAATGGTCATTTTGACCAAAAACTACACTTCCGGCCCTTGTAAGCCAAAAAATTGGAATTTTGACCAAAAACCACACTCCTGACTCCTGTAAGCCAAAAATGGTAATTTTGAGCAAAAATGACACTCCTGACCCTTGTAAGCTAAAAAATGGTCATTTTGACCAAAAATTACACTTCTGGCCCTTTGAAGCCAAAAATTGTAATTTTGACCAAAAACTACACTTCTGGTCTTTGTAAGCCAAAAAATGGTCATTTTGACCAAAAACTACACTCCTTGCTCTCGTAAGCAAAAAAATGGTCTTTTTGACCAAAAACGACACTCGCAGCCCATTCAGACCAAAAATGGTCATTTTGACCAAAAAATTACACTCTTGGAAGGCAACAATGGTAATTTTGACCCAAAACGACACTCCTAGACCTTGGGAGCAAAAAATGGTAATTTTCACCAAAAACGACAATCCCAGCCCTTTAGAATAAAAGTAGTCATTTTGACCAAAAACTACACTGCTGGCCCTTGGAAGCCAAAAATGGTCATTTTGTCCCAAAACGACACCCGCGGCCCTTGGAAGCAAAAAATTGTAATTTTGACCAAAAACCAAACTCCTGACTCCTGTAAGCCAAAAATGGTAATTTTGAGCAAAAATGACACTCCTGACCCTTGTAAGCTAAAAAATGGTCATTTTGACCAAAAATTACACTTCTGGCCCTTTGAAGCCAAAAATTGTAATTTTGACCAAAAACTACACTTCTGGTCTTTGTAAGCCAAAAAATGGTCATTTTGACCAAAAACGACACTTCTGGCTTTTGGAAGCCAAAAATGGCCATTTTGACCAAAACTGACACCCCAGCTATTGGAAGCAAAAAATTTTAATTTTGACCAAAAACTACACTCCTGGCCCTTGGAAGCCAAAAATGGTCATTTTGTCCCAAAACGACACTCGCGGCCCTTGGAAGCAAAAAATTGTAATTTTGAACAAAAACTATACTTCTGGCCCTTGTAAGATACAAAATGGTTATTTTGACCCAAAACGACACTTCCGGCCTTTTGAGACCAAAAATTGTCATTTTGACCAATAACGACAGTCCCGGCCCTTTGAAACAGAAAATGGTAATTTTTACCAAAAACGACACTCCCTTTGAGACAAAAAATGGTAATTTTGACCAAAAACCACACTCCCGACTCCTGTAAGCCAAAAATGCTAATTTTGACCAAAAATGACACTCCTGGCCCTTGTAAGCCAAAAAATGGTCATTTTGACCAAACACAACACTCCTAGCCCTTGGAAGCAAAAAAATGTTAATTTTGACCAAAAATTACACTTCTGGCCCTTGGAAGCCAAAAATGGTAATTTTGACCGAAAACGACACTGCCGGCCCTTGTAAGCCAAAAATTGTATTTTGACAAAAAACGACACTCCTAGCCCTTGGGAGTAAAAAATAGTAATTTTGACCAAAAACAACACTCCCGGCTCTTGGAAGCCAAAAGTGGTCATTTTGAAAAAAACGACACTTCCTGCCCTTTGAGACCAAAAATGGTAATTTTGACCAAAAACTACACTCTCTGGCCCTTGTAAGCCAAAAATGGTAATTTTGACCCAAAACGACACTTCCGGCCTTTTGAGACCAAAAATGGTAATTTTGACCCAAAACGACACTTCCGGCCTTTTGAGACCAATAATGGTCATTTTGACCAATAACGACAGTCCCGGCCCTTTGAAACAGAAAATTGTAATTTTTACCAAAAATGACACTCCCTTTGAGACAAAAAATGGTAATTTTGACCAAAAACCACACTCCCGACTCCTGTAAGCCAAAAATGATAATTTTGACCAAAAATGACACTCCTGGCCCTTGTAAGCCAGAAAATGGTCATTTTGACCAAAAATTACACTACTGGCCCTTGGAAGCCAAAAATGATCATTTAGACCCAAAATGACACTGCCGCCCTTGGAAGCAAAAAAATGGTCATTTTGACCAAAAACTACACTTCCGGCCCTTGTAAGCCAAAAATGGTAATTTTGACCAAAAACCAAACTCCTGACTCCTGTAAGCCAAAAATGGTAATTTTGAGCAAAAATGACACTCCTGACCCTTGTAAGCTAAAAAATGGTCATTTTGACCAAAAATTACACTTCTGGCCCTTTGAAGCCAAAAATTGTAATTTTGACCAAAAACTACACTTCTGGTCTTTGTAAGCCAAAAAATGGTAATTTTGACCAAAAACTACACTCCTTGCTCTCGTAAGCAAAAAAATGGTCTTTTTGACCAAAAACGACACTCGCAGCCCATTCAGACCAAAAATGGTCATTTTGACCAAAAAATTACACTCTTGGAAGGCAACAATGGTAATTTTGACCCAAAACGACACTCCTAGACCTTGGGAGCAAAAAATGGTAATTTTGACCAAAAACTACACTTCTGGCCCTTGTAAGATAAAAAATGGTTATTTTGACCCAAAACGACACTTCCGGCCTTTTGAGACCAAAAATTGTCATTTTGACCAATAACGACAGTCCCGGCCCTTTGAAACAGAAAATGGTAATTTTTACCAAAAATGACACTCCCTTTGAGACAAAAAATGGTAATTTTGACCGAAAACCACACTCCCGACTCCTGTAAGCCAAAAATGCTAATTTTGACCAAAAATGACACTCCTGGCCCTTGTAAGCCAAAAAATGGTCATTTTGACCAAAAATTACACTTCTGGCCCTTTGAAGCCAAAAATTGTAATTTTGACCCAAAACGACACTGCTGCCCTTGGAAGCAAAAAATTGTTATTTTGACCAAAAACGACACTTCTGGCATTTGGAAGCCAAAAATGGCCATTTTGACCAAAACTGACACCCCAGCTATTGGAAGCAAAAAATTTTAATTTTGACCGAAAACTACACTCCTGGCCCTTGGAAGCCAAAAATGGTCATTTTGTCCCAAAACGACACTCGCAGCCCTTGGAAGCAAAAAATTGTAATTTTGACCAAAAACTACACTTCTGGCACTTGTAAGATAAAAAATGGTCATTTTGACCCAAAACCACACTTCCGGCCTTTTGAGACCAAAAATTGTCATTTTGACCAATAACGACAGTCCCGGCCCTTTGAAACAGAAAATGGTAATTTTTTACCAAAAACGACACTCCCTTTGAGACAAAAAATGGTAATTTTGACCAAAAACCACACTCCCGACTCCTGTAAGCCAAAAATGCTAATTTTGACCAAAAATGACACTCCTGGCCCTTGTAAGCCAAAAAATGGTCATTTTGACCAAACACAACACTCCTAGCCCTTGGAAGCAAAAAATTTTTAATTTTGACCAAAAATTACACTTCTGGCCCTTGGAAGCCAAAAATGGTAATTTTGACCGAAAACGACACTGCCGGCCGTTGTAAGCCAAAAATTGTATTTTGACAAAAAACGACACTCCTAGCCCTTGGGAGTAAAAAATAGTAATTTTGACCAAAAACAACACTCCCGGCTCTTGGAAGCCAAAAGTGGTCATTTTGAAAAAAACTACACTTCCTGCCCTTTGAGACCAAAAATGGTAATTTTGACCAAAAACTACACTCTCTGGCCCTTGTAAGCCAAAAATGGTCATTTTGACCCAAAACGACACTTCCGGCCTTTTGAGACCAAAAATGGTCATTTTGACCCAAAACGACACTTCCGGCCTTTTGAGACCAATAATGGTCATTTTGACCAATAACGACAGTCCCGGCCCTTTGAAACAGAAAATTGTAATTTTTACCAAAAATGACACTCCCTTTGAGACAAAAAATGGTAATTTTGACCAAAAACCACACTCCCGACTCCTGTAAGCCAAAAATGGTAATTTTGACCAAAAATGACACTCCTGGCCCTTGTAAGCCAGAAAATGGTCATTTTGACCAAAAATTACACTACTGGCCCTTGGAAGCCAAAAATGGTCATTTAGACCCAAAACGACACTGCCGCCCTTGGAAGCAAAAAAATGGTCATTTTGACCAAAAACTACACTTCCGGCCCTTGTAAGCCAAAAAATGGTAATTTTGACCAAAAACCAAACTCCTGACTCCTGTAAGCCAAAAATGGTAATTTTGAGCAAAAATGACACTCCTGACCCTTGTAAGCTAAAAAATGGTCATTTTGACCAAAAATTACACTTCTGGCCCTTTGAAGCCAAAAATTGTAATTTTGACCAAAAACTACACTTCTGGTCTTTGTAAGCCAAAAAATGGTCATTTTGACCAAAAACTACACTCCTTGCTCTCGTAAGCAAAAAAATGGTCTTTTTGACCAAAAACGACACTCGCAGCCCATTCAGACCAAAAATGGTCATTTTGACCAAAAAATTACACTCTTGGAAGGCAACAATGGTAATTTTGACCCAAAACGACACTCCTAGACCTTGGGAGCAAAAAATGGTAATTTTGACCAAAAACGACAATCCCAGCCCTTTAGAATAAAAGTAGTCATTTTGACCAAAAACTACACTGCTGGCCCTTGGAAGCCAAAAATGGTCATTTTGTCCCAAAACGACACTCGCGGCCCTTGGAAGCAAAAAATTGTAATTTTGAACAAAAACTACACTTCTGGCCCTTGTAAGATAAAAAAATGGTTATTTTGACCCAAAACGACACTTCCGGCCTTTTGAGACCAAAAATGGTCATTTTGACCAATAACGACAGTCCTGGCCCTTTGAAACAGAAAATGGTAATTTTTACCAAAAACGACAGTCCCTTTGAGACAAAAAATGGTAATTTTGACCAAAAACCACACTCCCGACTCCTGTAAGCCAAAAATGGTAATTTTGACCAAAAATGACACTCCTGGCCCTTGTAAGCCAAAAAATGGTCATTTTGACCAAAAATTACACTTCTGGCCCTTTGAAGCCAAAAATTGTAATTTTGACCCAAAACGACACTGCCGCCCTTGGAAGCAAAAAATGGTCATTTTGACCAAAAACTACACTTCCGGCCCTTGTAAGCCAAAAAATTGTAATTTTGACCAAAACTGACACTCCTAGCCCATGGAAGCAAAAAATTGTAATTTTGTCCAAAAACGACACTTCCGGCTCCTGGAAGCCAAAAATGGCCATTTTGACCAAAAATGACACTCCTGGCCCTTGTAAGCCAAAAATTGTAATTTTGACCAAAAACGACACTTCCAGCTCTTGGAAGCCAAAAATGGCTATTTTGACCTAAAACGACACTTCCAGCCTTTTGAGACCAATAATGGTCATTTTGACCAATAACGACAGTCCCGGCCCTTTGAAACAGAAAATTGTAATTATTACCAAAAATGGCACTCCCTTTGAGACAAAAAATGGTAATTTTGACCAAAAACCACACTCCCGACTCCTGTAAGCCAAAAATGGTAATTTTGACCAAAAATGACACTCCTGGCCCTTGTAAGCCAGAAAATGGTCATTTTGACCAAAAATTACACTACTGGCCCTTGGAAGCCAAAAATGGTCATTTAGACCCAAAACGACACTGCCGCCCTTGGAAGCAAAAAAATGGTCATTTTGACCAAAAACTACACTTCCGGCCCTTGTAAGCCAAAAAATTGTAATTTTGACCAAAAACCACACTCCTGACTCCTGTAAGCCAAAAATGGTAATTTTGAGCAAAAATGACACTCCTGACCCTTGTAAGCTAAAAAATGGTCATTTTGACCAAAAATTACACTTCTGGCCCTTTGATGCCAAAAATTGTAATTTTGACCAAAAACTACACTTCTGGTCTTTGTAAGCCAAAAAATGGTCATTTTGACCAAAAACTACACTCGCAGCCCATTCAGACCAAAAATGGTCATTTTGACCAAAAAATTACACTCTTGGAAGGCAACAATGGTAATTTTGACCCAAAACGACACTCCTAGACCTTGGGAGCAAAAAATGGTAATTTTCACCAAAAACGACAATCCCAGCCCTTTAGAATAAAAGTAGTCATTTTGACCAAAAACTACACTGCTGGCCCTTGGAAGCCAAAAATGGTCATTTTGTCCCAAAACGACACCCGCGGCCCTTGGAAGCAAAAAATTGTAATTTTGAACAAAAACTACACTTCTGGCCCTTGTAAGATAAAAAATGGTTATTTTGACCCAAAACGACACTTCCGGCCTTTTGAGACCAAAAATTGTCATTTTGACCAATAACGACGGGTCCCGGCCCTTTGAAACAGAAAATGGTAATTTTTACCAAAAATGACACTCCCTTTGAGACAAAAAATGGTAATTTTGACCAAAAACCACACTCCCGACTCCTGTAAGCCAAAAATGCAAATTTTGACCAAAAATGACACTCCTGGCCCTTGTAAGCCAAATAATGGTCATTTTGACCAAAAATTACACTTCTGGCCCTTTGAAGCCAAAAATTGTAATTTTGACCCAAAACGACACTGCTGCCCTTGGAAGCAAAAAATGGTTATTTTGACCAAAAACGACACTTCTGGCTTTTGGAAGCCAAAAATGGCCATTTTGACCAAAACTGACACCCCAGCTATTGGAAGCAAAAAATTTTAATTTTGACCAAAAACTACACTCCTGGCCCTTGGAAGCCAAAAATGGTCATTTTGTCCCAAAACGACACTCGCGGCCCTTGGAAGCAAAAAATTGTAATTTTGACCAAAAACTACACTTCTGGCACTTGTAAGATAAAAAATGGTCATTTTGACCCAAAACGACACTTCCGGCCTTTTGAGACCAAAAATTGTCATTTTGACCAATAACGACAGTCCCGGCCCTTTGAAACAGAAAATGGTAATTTTTTTACCAAAAACGACACTCCCTTTGAGACAAAAAATGGTAATTTTGACCAAAAACCACACTCCCGACTCCTGTAAGCCAAAAATGCTAATTTTGACCAAAAATGACACTCCTGGCCCTTGTAAGCCAGAAAATGGTCATTTTGACCAAACACAACACTCCTAGCCCTTGGAAGCAAAAAATTTTTAATTTTGACCAAAAATTGCACTTCTGGCCCTTGGAAGCCAAAAATGGTAATTTTGACCGAAAACGACACTGCCGGCCCTTGTAAGCCAAAAATTGTATTTTGACAAAAAACGACACTCCTAGCCCTTGGGAGTAAAAAATAGTAATTTTGACCAAAAACAACACTCCCGGCTCTTGGAAGCCAAAAGTGGTCATTTTGAAAAAAACGACACTTCCTGCCCTTTGAGACCAAAAATGGTAATTTTGACCAAAAACTACACTCTCTGGCCCTTGTAAGCCAAAAATGGTCATTTTGACCCAAAACGACACTTCCGGCCTTTTGAGACCAATAATGGTCATTTTGACCAATAACGACAGTCCCGGCCCTTTGAAACAGAAAATTGTCATTTTTACCAAAAATGACACTCCCTTTGAGACAAAAAATGGTAATTTTGACCAAAAACCACACTCCCGACTCCTGTAAGCCAAAAATGGTAATTTTGACCAAAAATGACACTCCTGGCCCTTGTAAGCCAAAAAATGGTCATTTTGACCAAAAATTACACTTCTGGCCCTTTGAAGCCAAAAATTGTAATTTTGACCCAAAACGACACTGCCGCCCTTGGAAGCAAAAAATGGTCATTTTGACCAAAAACTACACTTCCGGCCCTTGTAAGCCAAAAAATTGTAATTTTGACCAAAACTGACACTCCTAGCCCATGGAAGCAAAAAATGGTAATTTTGTCCAAAAACGACACTTCCGGCTCCTGGAAGCCAAAAATGGCCATTTTGACCAAAAATGACACTCCTGGCCCTTGTAAGCCAAAAATTGTAATTTTGACCAAAAACGACACTTCCAGCTCTTGGAAGCCAAAAATGGCTATTTTGACCAAAAACGACACTTCCGGCCTTTTGAGACCAATAATGGTCATTTTGACCAATAACGACAGTCCCGGCCCTTTGAAACAGAAAATTGTAATTTTTACCAAAAATGACACTCCCTTTGAGACAAAAAATGGTAATTTTGACCAAAAACCACACTCCCGACTCCTGTAAGCCAAAAATGGTAATTTTGACCAAAAATGACACTCCTGGCCCTTGTAAGCCAGAAAATGGTCATTTTGACCAAAAATTACACTACTGGCCCTTGGAAGCCAAAAATGGTCATTTAGACCCAAAACGACACTGCCGCCCTTGGAAGCAAAAAAATGGTCATTTTGACCAAAAACTACACTTCCGGCCCTTGTAAGCCAAAAAATGGTAATTTTGACCAAAAACCAAACTCCTGACTCCTGTAAGCCAAAAATGGTAATTTTGAGCAAAAATGACACTCCTGACCCTTGTAAGCTAAAAAATGGTCATTTTGACCAAAAATTACACTTCTGGCCCTTTGAAGCCAAAAATTGTAATTTTGACCAAAAACTACACTTCTGGTCTTTGTAAGCCAAAAAATGGTCATTTTGACCAAAAACTACACTCCTTGCTCTCGTAAGCAAAAAAATGGTCTTTTTGACCAAAAACGACACTCGCAGCCCATTCAGACCAAAAATGGTCATTTTGACCAAAAAATTACACTCTTGGAAGGCAACAATGGTAATTTTGACCCAAAACGACACTCCTAGACCTTGGGAGCAAAAAATGGTAATTTTCACCAAAAACGACAATCCCAGCCCTTTAGAATAAAAGTAGTCATTTTGACCAAAAACTACACTGCTGGCCCTTGGAAGCCAAAAATGGTCATTTTGTCCCAAAATGACACTCGCGGCCCTTGGAAGCAAAAAATTGTAATTTTGAACAAAAACTACACTTCTGGCCCTTGTAAGATAAAAAAATGGTTATTTTGACACAAAACGACACTTCCGGCCTTTTGAGACCAAAAATGGTCATTTTGACCAATAACGACAGTCCCGGCCCTTTGAAACAGAAAATGGTAATTTTTACCAAAAACGACAGTCCCTTTGAGACAAAAAATGGTAATTTTGACCAAAAACCACACTCCCGACTCCTGTAAGCCAAAAATGGTAATTTTGACCAAAAATGACACTCCTGGCCCTTGTAAGCCAAAAAATGGTCATTTTGACCAAAAATTACACTTCTGGCCCTTTGAAGCCAAAAATTGTAATTTTGACCCAAAACGACACTGCCGCCCTTGGAAGCAAAAAATGGTAATTTTGACCAAAAACTACACTTCCGGCCCTTGTAAGCCAAAAAATTGTAATTTTGACCAAAACTGACACTCCTAGCCCATGGAAGCAAAAAATGGTAATTTTGTCCAAAAACGACACTTCCGGCTCCTGGAAGCCAAAAATGGCCATTTTGACCAAAAATGACACTCCTGGCCCTTGTAAGCCAAAAATTGTAATTTTGACCAAAAACGACACTTCCAGCTCTTGGAAGCCAAAAATGGCTATTTTGACCAAAAATGACACTTCCGGCCTTTTGAGACCAATAATGGTCATTTTGACAAATAACGACAGTCCCGGCCCTTTGAAACAGAAAATTGTAATTATTACCAAAAATGACACTCCCTTTGAGACAAAAAATGGTAATTTTGACCAAAAACCACACTCCCGACTCCTGTAAGCCAAAAATGGTAATTTTGACCAAAAATGACACTCCTGGCCCTTGTAAGCCAGAAAATGGTCATTTTGACCAAAAATTACACTACTGGCCCTTGGAAACCAAAAATGGTCATTTAGACCCAAAACGACACTGCCGCCCTTGGAAGCAAAAAAATGGTCATTTTGACCAAAAACTACACTTCCGGCCCTTGTAAGCCAAAAAATTGTAATTTTGACCAAAAACCACACTCCTGACTCCTGTAAGCCAAAAATGGTAATTTTGAGCAAAAATGACACTCCTGACCCTTGTAAGCTAAAAAATGGTCATTTTGACCAAAAATTACACTTCTGGCCCTTTGAAGCCAAAAATTGTAATTTTGACCAAAAACTACACTTCTGGTCTTTGTAAGCCAAAAAATGGTCATTTTGACCAAAAACTACACTCCTTGCTCTCGTAAGCAAAAAAATGGTCTTTTTGACCAAAAACGACACTCGCAGCCCATTCAGACCAAAAATGGTCATTTTGACCAAAAAATTACACTCTTGGAAGGCAACAATGGTAATTTTGACCCAAAACGACACTCCTAGACCTTGGGAGCAAAAAATGGTAATTTTGACCAAAAACGACAATCCCAGCCCTTTAGAATAAAAGTAGTCATTTTGACCAAAAACTACACTGCTGGCCCTTGGAAGCCAAAAATGGTCATTTTGTCCCAAAACGACACTCGCGGCCCTTGGAAGCAAAAAATTGTAATTTTGAACAAAAACTACACTTCTGGTCCTTGTAAGATAAAAAAAATGGTTATTTTGACCCAAAACGACACTTCCGGCCTTTTGAGACCAAAAATGGTCATTTTGACCAATAACGACAGTCCCGGCCCTTTGAAACAGAAAATGGTAATTTTTACCAAAAACGACAGTCCCTTTGAGACAAAAAATGGTAATTTTGACCAAAAACCACACTCCCGACTCCTGTAAGCCAAAAATGGTAATTTTGACCAAAAATGACACTCCTGGCCCTTGTAAGCCAAAAAATGGTCATTTTGACCAAAAATTACACTTCTGGCCCTTTGAAGCCAAAAATTGTAATTTTGACCCAAAACGACACTGCCGCCCTTGGAAGCAAAAAATGGTCATTTTGACCAAAAACTACACTTCCGGCCCTTGTAAGCCAAAAAATTGTAATTTTGACCAAAACTGACACTCCTAGCCCATGGAAGCAAAAAATGGTAATTTTGTCCAAAAACGACACTTCCGGCTCCTGGAAGCCAAAAATGGCCATTTTGACCAAAAATGACACTCCTGGCCCTTGTAAGCCAAAAATTGTAATTTTGACCAAAAACGACACTTCCAGCTCTTGGAAGCCAAAAATGGCTATTTTGACCAAAAACGACACTTCCGGCCTATTGAGACCAATAATGGTCATTTTGACCAATAACGACAGTCCCGGCCCTTTGAAACAGAAAATTGTAATTTTTACCAAAAATGACACTCCCTTTGAGACAAAAAATGGTAATTTTGACCAAAAACCACACTCCCGACTCCTGTAAGCCAAAAATGGTAATTTTGACCAAAAATGACACTCCTGGCCCTTGTAAGCCAGAAAATGGTCATTTTGACCAAAAATTACACTACTGGCCCTTGGAAGCCAAAAATGGTCATTTAGACCCAAAACGACACTGCCGCCCTTGGAAGCAAAAAAATGGTCATTTTGACCAAAAACTACACTTCCGGCCCTTGTAAGCCAAAAAATGGTAATTTTGACCAAAAACCAAACTCCTGACTCCTGTAAGCCAAAAATGGTAATTTTGAGCAAAAATGACACTCCTGACCCTTGTAAGCTAAAAAATGGTCATTTTGACCAAAAATTACACTTCTGGCCCTTTGAAGCCAAAAATTGTAATTTTGACCAAAAACTACACTTCTGGTCTTTGTAAGCCAAAAAATGGTCATTTTGACCAAAAACTACACTCCTTGCTCTCGTAAGCAAAAAAATGGTCTTTTTGACCAAAAACGACACTCGCAGCCCATTCAGACCAAAAATGGTAATTTTGACCAAAAAATTACACTCTTGGAAGGCAACAATGGTAATTTTGACCCAAAACGACACTCCTAGACCTTGGGAGCAAAAAATGGTAATTTTGACCAAAAACGACAATCCCAGCCCTTTAGAATAAAAGTAGTCATTTTGACCAAAAACTACACTGCTGGCCCTTGGAAGCCAAAAATGGTCATTTTGTCCCAAAATGACACTCGCGGCCCTTGGAAGCAAAAAATTGTAATTTTGAACAAAAACTACACTTCTGGCCCTTGTAAGATAAAAAAATGGTTATTTTGACACAAAACGACACTTCCGGCCTTTTGAGACCAAAAATGGTCATTTTGACCAATAACGACAGTCCCGGCCCTTTGAAACAGAAAATGGTAATTTTTACCAAAAACGACAGTCCCTTTGAGACAAAAAATGGTAATTTTGACCAAAAACCACACTCCCGACTCCTGTAAGCCAAAAATGGTAATTTTGACCAAAAATGACACTCCTGGCCCTTGTAAGCCAAAAAATGGTCATTTTGACCAAAAATTACACTTCTGGCCCTTTGAAGCCAAAAATTTTAATTTTGACCCAAAACGACACTGCCGCCCTTGGAAGCAAAAAATGGTCATTTTGACCAAAAACTACACTTCCGGCCCTTGTAAGCCAAAAAATTGTAATTTTGACCAAAACTGACACTCCTAGCCCATGGAAGCAAAAAATGGTAATTTTGTCCAAAAACGACACTTCCGGCTCCTGGAAGCCAAAAATGGCCATTTTGACCAAAAATGACACTCCTGGCCCTTGTAAGCCAAAAATTGTAATTTTGACCAAAAACGACACTTCCAGCTCTTGGAAGCCAAAAATGGCTATTTTGACCAAAAACGACACTTCCGGCCTTTTGAGACCAATAATGGTCATTTTGACCAATAACGACAGTCCCGGCCCTTTGAAACAGAAAATTGTAATTTTTACCAAAAATGACACTCCCTTTGAGACAAAAAATGGTAATTTTGACCAAAAACCACACTCCCGACTCCTGTAAGCCAAAAATGGTAATTTTGACCAAAAATGACACTCCTGGCCCTTGTAAGCCAGAAAATGGTCATTTTGACCAAAAATTACACTACTGGCCCTTGGAAGCCAAAAATGGTCATTTAGACCCAAAACGACACTGCCGCCCTTGGAAGCAAAAAAATGGTCATTTTGACCAAAAACTACACTTCCGGCCCTTGTAAGCCAAAAAATGGTAATTTTGACCAAAAACCAAACTCCTGACTCCTGTAAGCCAAAAATGGTAATTTTGAGCAAAAATGACACTCCTGACCCTTGTAAGCTAAAAAATGGTCATTTTGACCAAAAATTACACTTCTGGCCCTTTGAAGCCAAAAATTGTAATTTTGACCAAAAACTACACTTCTGGTCTTTGTAAGCCAAAAAATGGTCATTTTGACCAAAAACTACACTCCTTGCTCTCGTAAGCAAAAAAATGGTCTTTTTGACCAAAAACGACACTCGCAGCCCATTCAGACCAAAAATGGTCATTTTGACCAAAAAATGACACTCTTGGAAGGCAACAATGGTAATTTTGACCCAAAACGACACTCCTAGACCTTGGGAGCAAAAAATGGTAATTTTGACCAAAAACGACAATCCCAGCCCTTTAGAATAAAAGTAGTCATTTTGACCAAAAACTACACTGCTGGCCCTTGGAAGCCAAAAATGGTCATTTTGTCCCAAAATGACACTCGCGGCCCTTGGAAGCAAAAAATTGTAATTTTGAACAAAAACTACACTTCTGGCCCTTGTAAGATAAAAAAATGGTTATTTTGACACAAAACGACACTTCCGGCCTTTTGAGACCAATAATGGTCTTTTTGACCAATAACGACAGTCCCGGCCCTTTGAAACAGAAAATGGTAATTTTTACCAAAAACGACAGTCCCTTTGAGACAAAAAATGGTAATTTTGACCAAAAACCACACTCCCGACTCCTGTAAGCCAAAAATGGTAATTTTGACCAAAAATGACACTCCTGGCCCTTGTAAGCCAAAAAATGGTCATTTTGACCAAAAATTACACTTCTGGCCCTTTGAAGCCAAAAATTGTAATTTTGACCCAAAACGACACTGCCGCCCTTGGAAGCAAAAAATGGTCATTTTGACCAAAAACTACACTTCCGGCCCTTGTAAGCCAAAAAATTGTAATTTTGACCAAAACTGACACTCCTAGCCCATGGAAGCAAAAAATGGTAATTTTGTCCAAAAACGACACTTCCGGCTCCTGGAAGCCAAAAATGGCCATTTTGACCAAAAATGACACTCCTGGCCCTTGTAAGCCAAAAATTGTAATTTTGACCAAAAACGACACTTCCAGCTCTTGGAAGCCAAAAATGGCTATTTTGACCAAAAATGACACTTCCGGCCTTTTGAGACCAATAATGGTCATTTTGACAAATAACGACAGTCCCGGCCCTTTGAAACAGAAAATTGTAATTATTACCAAAAATGACACTCCCTTTGAGACAAAAAATGGTAATTTTGACCAAAAACCACACTCCCGACTCCTGTAAGCCAAAAATGGTAATTTTGACCAAAAATGACACTCCTGGCCCTTGTAAGCCAGAAAATGGTCATTTTGACCAAAAATTACACTACTGGCCCTTGGAAACCAAAAATGGTCATTTAGACCCAAAACGACACTGCCGCCCTTGGAAGCAAAAAAATGGTCATTTTGACCAAAAACTACACTTCCGGCCCTTGTAAGCCAAAAAATTGTAATTTTGACCAAAAACCACACTCCTGACTCCTGTAAGCCAAAAATGGTAATTTTGAGCAAAAATGACACTCCTGACCCTTGTAAGCTAAAAAATGGTCATTTTGACCAAAAATTACACTTCTGGCCCTTTGAAGCCAAAAATTGTAATTTTGACCAAAAACTACACTTCTGGTCTTTGTAAGCTAAAAAATGGTCATTTTGACCAAAAACTACACTCCTTGCTCTCGTAAGCAAAAAAAATGGTCTTTTTGACCAAAAACGACACTCGCAGCCCATTCAGACCAAAAATGGTCATTTTGACCAAAAAATTACACTCTTGGAAGGCAACAATGGTAATTTTGACCCAAAACG
This sequence comes from Pelophylax lessonae, assembly GCF_965119305.1. Taxonomy (NCBI): domain Eukaryota; kingdom Metazoa; phylum Chordata; class Amphibia; order Anura; family Ranidae; genus Pelophylax; species Pelophylax lessonae. The sequence continues at coordinate 59,578 of NW_028119799.1, forward strand.
ACACTCCTAGACCTTGGGAGCAAAAAATGGTAATTTTGACCAAAAACGACAATCCCAGCCCTTTAGAATAAAAGTAGTCATTTTGACCAAAAACTACACTGCTGGCCCTTGGAAGCCAAAAATGGTCATTTTGTCCCAAAATGACACTCGCGGCCCTTGGAAGCAAAAAATTGTAATTTTGAACAAAAACTACACTTCTGGCCCTTGTAAGATAAAAAAATGGTTATTTTGACACAAAACGACACTTCCGGCCTTTTGAGACCAATAATGGTCTTTTTGACCAATAACGACAGTCCCGGCCCTTTGAAACAGAAAATGGTAATTTTTACCAAAAACGACAGTCCCTTTGAGACAAAAAATGGTAATTTTGACCAAAAACCACACTCCCGACTCCTGTAAGCCAAAAATGGTAATTTTGACCAAAAATGACACTCCTGGCCCTTGTAAGCCAAAAAATGGTCATTTTGACCAAAAATTACACTTCTGGCCCTTTGAAGCCAAAAATTGTAATTTTGACCCAAAACGACACTGCCGCCCTTGGAAGCAAAAAATGGTCATTTTGACCAAAAACTACACTTCCGGCCCTTGTAAGCCAAAAAATTGTAATTTTGACCAAAACTGACACTCCTAGCCCATGGAAGCAAAAAATGGTAATTTTGTCCAAAAACGACACTTCCGGCTCCTGGAAGCCAAAAATGGCCATTTTGACCAAAAATGACACTCCTGGCCCTTGTAAGCCAAAAATTGTAATTTTGACCAAAAACGACACTTCCAGCTCTTGGAAGCCAAAAATGGCTATTTTGACCAAAAATGACACTTCCGGCCTTTTGAGACCAATAATGGTCATTTTGACAAATAACGACAGTCCCGGCCCTTTGAAACAGAAAATTGTAATTATTACCAAAAATGACACTCCCTTTGAGACAAAAAATGGTAATTTTGACCAAAAACCACACTCCCGACTCCTGTAAGCCAAAAATGGTAATTTTGACCAAAAATGACACTCCTGGCCCTTGTAAGCCAGAAAATGGTCATTTTGACCAAAAATTACACTACTGGCCCTTGGAAACCAAAAATGGTCATTTAGACCCAAAACGACACTGCCGCCCTTGGAAGCAAAAAAATGGTCATTTTGACCAAAAACTACACTTCCGGCCCTTGTAAGCCAAAAAATTGTAATTTTGACCAAAAACCACACTCCTGACTCCTGTAAGCCAAAAATGGTAATTTTGAGCAAAAATGACACTCCTGACCCTTGTAAGCTAAAAAATGGTCATTTTGACCAAAAATTACACTTCTGGCCCTTTGAAGCCAAAAATTGTAATTTTGACCAAAAACTACACTTCTGGTCTTTGTAAGCCAAAAAATGGTCATTTTGACCAAAAACTACACTCCTTGCTCTCGTAAGCAAAAAAATGGTCTTTTTGACCAAAAACGACACTCGCAGCCCATTCAGACCAAAAATGGTCATTTTGACCAAAAAATTACACTCTTGGAAGGCAACAATGGTAATTTTGACCCAAAACGACACTCCTAGACCTTGGGAGCAAAAAATGGTAATTTTGACCAAAAACGACAATCCCAGCCCTTTAGAATAAAAGTAGTCATTTTGACCAAAAACTACACTGCTGGCCCTTGGAAGCCAAAAATGGTCATTTTGTCCCAAAATGACACTCGCGGCCCTTGGAAGCAAAAAATTGTAATTTTGAACAAAAACTACACTTCTGGCCCTTGTAAGATAAAAAAATGGTTATTTTGACACAAAACGACACTTCCGGCCTTTTGAGACCAAAAATGGTCATTTTGACCAATAACGACAGTCCCGGCCCTTTGAAACAGAAAATGGTAATTTTTACCAAAAACGACAGTCCCTTTGAGACAAAAAATGGTAATTTTGATCAAAAACCACACTCCCGACTCCTGTAAGCCAAAAATGGTAATTTTGACCAAAAATGACACTCCTGGCCCTTGTAAGCCAAAAAATGGTCATTTTGACCAAAAATTACACTTCTGGCCCTTTGAAGCCAAAAATTGTAATTTTGACCCAAAACGACACTGCCGCCCTTGGAAGCAAAAAATGGTCATTTTGACCAAAAACTACACTTCCGGCCCTTGTAAGCCAAAAAATTGTAATTTTGACCAAAACTGACACTCCTAGCCCATGGAAGCAAAAAATGGTAATTTTGTCCAAAAACGACACTTCCGGCTCCTGGAAGCCAAAAATGGCGATTTTGACCAAAAATGACACTCCTGGCCCTTGTAAGCCAAAAATTGTAATTTTGACCAAAAACGACACTTCCAGCTCTTGGAAGCCAAAAATGGCTATTTTGACCAAAAACGACACTTCCGGCCTTTTGAGACCAATAATGGTCATTTTGACCAATAACGACAGTCCCGGCCCTTTGAAACAGAAAATTGTCATTTTTACCAAAAATGACACTCCCTTTGAGACAAAAAATGGTAATTTTGACCAAAAACCACACTCCCGACTCCTGTAAGCCAAAAATGGTAATTTTGACCAAAAATGACACTCCTGGCCCTTGTAAGCCAGAAAATGGTCATTTTGACCAAAAATTACACTACTGGCCCTTGGAAGCCAAAAATGGTCATTTAGACCCAAAACGACACTGCCGCCCTTGGAAGCAAAGAAATGGTCATTTTGACCAAAAACTACACTTCCGGCCCTTGTAAGCCAAAAAATGGTAATTTTGACCAAAAACCAAACTCCTGACTCCTGTAAGCCAAAAATGGTAATTTTGAGCAAAAATGACACTCCTGACCCTTGTAAGCTAAAAAATGGTCATTTTGACCAAAAATTACACTTCTGGCCCTTTGAAGCCAAAAATTGTAATTTTGACCAAAAACTACACTTCTGGTCTTTGTAAGCCAAAAAATGGTCATTTTGACCAAAAACTACACTCCTTGCTCTCGTAAGCAAAAAAATGGTCTTTTTGACCAAAAACGACACTCGCAGCCCATTCAGACCAAAAATGGTCATTTTGACCAAAAAATTACACTCTTGGAAGGCAACAATGGTAATTTTGACCCAAAACGACACTCCTAGACCTTGGGAGCAAAAAATGGTAATTTTGACCAAAAACGACAATCCCAGCCCTTTAGAATAAAAGTAGTCATTTTGACCAAAAACTACACTGCTGGCCCTTGGAAGCCAAAAATGGTCATTTTGTCCCAAAATGACACTCGCGGCCCTTGGAAGCAAAAAATTGTAATTTTGAACAAAAACTACACTTCTGGCCCTTGTAAGATAAAAAAATGGTTATTTTGACACAAAACGACACTTCCGGCCTTTTGAGACCAATAATGGTCATTTTGACCAATAACGACAGTCCCGGCCCTTTGAAACAGAAAATGGTAATTTTTACCAAAAACGACAGTCCCTTTGAGACAAAAAATGGTAATTTTGACCAAAAACCACACTCCCGACTCCTGTAAGCCAAAAATGGTAATTTTGACCAAAAATGACACTCCTGGCCCTTGTAAGCCAAAAAATGGTCATTTTGACCAAAAATTACACTTCTGGCCCTTTGAAGCCAAAAATTGTAATTTTGACCCAAAACGACACTGCCGCCCTTGGAAGCAAAAAATGGTCATTTTGACCAAAAACTACACTTCCGGCCCTTGTAAGCCAAAAAATTGTAATTTTGACCAAAACTGACACTCCTAGCCCATGGAAGCAAAAAATGGTAATTTTGTCCAAAAACGACACTTCCGGCTCCTGGAAGCCAAAAATGGCCATTTTGACCAAAAATGACACTCCTGGCCCTTGTAAGCCAAAAATTGTAATTTTGACCAAAAACGACACTTCCAGCTCTTGGAAGCCAAAAATGGCTATTTTGACCAAAAACGACGCTTCCGGCCTTTTGAGACCAATAATGGTCATTTTGACCAATAACGACAGTCCCGGCCCTTTGAAACAGAAAATTGTAATTTTTACCAAAAATGACACTCCCTTTGAGACAAAAAATGGTAATTTTGACCAAAAACCACACTCCCGACTCCTGTAAGCCAAAAATGGTAATTTTGACCAAAAATGACACTCCTGGCCCTTGTAAGCCAGAAAATGGTCATTTTGACCAAAAATTACACTACTGGCCCTTGGAAGCCAAAAATGGTCATTTAGACCCAAAACGACACTGCCGCCCTTGGAAGCAAAAAAATGGTCATTTTGACCAAAAACTACACTTCCGGCCCTTGTAAGCCAAAAAATGGTAATTTTGACCAAAAACCAAACTCCTGACTCCTGTAAGCCAAAAATGGTAATTTTGAGCAAAAATGACACTCCTGACCCTTGTAAGCTAAAAAATGGTCATTTTGACCAAAAATTACACTTCTGGCCCTTTGAAGCCAAAAATTGTAATTTTGACCAAAAACTACACTTCTGGTCTTTGTAAGCCAAAAAATGGTCATTTTGACCAAAAACTACACTCCTTGCTCTCGTAAGCAAAAAAATGGTCTTTTTGACCAAAAACGACACTCGCAGCCCATTCAGACCAAAAATGGTCATTTTGACCAAAAAATTACACTCTTGGAAGGCAACAATGGTAATTTTGACCCAAAACGACACTCCTAGACCTTGGGAGCAAAAAATGGTAATTTTGACCAAAAACGACAATCCCAGCCCTTTAGAATAAAAGTAGTCATTTTGACCAAAAACTACACTGCTGGCCCTTGGAAGCCAAAAATGGTCATTTTGTCCCAAAATGACACTCGCGGCCCTTGGAAGCAAAAAATTGTAATTTTGAACAAAAACTACACTTCTGGCCCTTGTAAGATAAAAAAATGGTTATTTTGACACAAAACGACACTTCCGGCCTTTTGAGACCAAAAATGGTCATTTTGACCAATAACGACAGTCCCGGCCCTTTGAAACAGAAAATGGTAATTTTTACCAAAAACGACAGTCCCTTTGAGACAAAAAATGGTAATTTTGACCAAAAACCACACTCCCGACTCCTGTAAGCCAAAAATGGTAATTTTGACCAAAAATGACACTCCTGGCCCTTGTAAGCCAAAAAATGGTCATTTTGACCAAAAATTACACTTCTGGCCCTTTGAAGCCAAAAATTTTAATTTTGACCCAAAACGACACTGCCGCCCTTGGAAGCAAAAAATGGTCATTTTGACCAAAAACTACACTTCCGGCCCTTGTAAGCCAAAAAATTGTAATTTTGACCAAAACTGACACTCCTAGCCCATGGAAGCAAAAAATGGTAATTTTGTCCAAAAACGACACTTCCGGCTCCTGGAAGCCAAAAATGGCCATTTTGACCAAAAATGACACTCCTGGCCCTTGTAAGCCAAAAATTGTAATTTTGACCAAAAACGACACTTCCAGCTCTTGGAAGCCAAAAATGGCTATTTTGACCAAAAACGACACTTCCGGCCTTTTGAGACCAATAATGGTCATTTTGACCAATAACGACAGTCCCGGCCCTTTGAAACAGAAAATTGTAATTTTTACCAAAAATGACACTCCCTTTGAGACAAAAAATGGTAATTTTGACCAAAAACCACACTCCCGACTCCTGTAAGCCAAAAATGGTAATTTTGACCAAAAATGACACTCCTGGCCCTTGTAAGCCAGAAAATGGTCATTTTGACCAAAAATTACACTACTGGCCCTTGGAAGCCAAAAATGGTCATTTAGACCCAAAACGACACTGCCGCCCTTGGAAGCAAAAAAATGGTCATTTTGACCAAAAACTACACTTCCGGCCCTTGTAAGCCAAAAAATGGTAATTTTGACCAAAAACCAAACTCCTGACTCCTGTAAGCCAAAAATGGTAATTTTGAGCAAAAATGACACTCCTGACCCTTGTAAGCTAAAAAATGGTCATTTTGACCAAAAATTACACTTCTGGCCCTTTGAAGCCAAAAATTGTAATTTTGACCAAAAACTACACTTCTGGTCTTTGTAAGCCAAAAAATGGTCATTTTGACCAAAAACTACACTCCTTGCTCTCGTAAGCAAAAAAATGGTCTTTTTGACCAAAAACGACACTCGCAGCCCATTCAGACCAAAAATGGTCATTTTGACCAAAAAATTACACTCTTGGAAGGCAACAATGGTAATTTTGACCCAAAACGACACTCCTAGACCTTGGGAGCAAAAAATGGTAATTTTGACCAAAAACGACAATCCCAGCCCTTTAGAATAAAAGTAGTCATTTTGACCAAAAACTACACTGCTGGCCCTTGGAAGCCAAAAATGGTCATTTTGTCCCAAAATGACACTCGCGGCCCTTGGAAGCAAAAAATTGTAATTTTGAACAAAAACTACACTTCTGGCCCTTGTAAGATAAAAAAATGGTTATTTTGACACAAAACGACACTTCCGGCCTTTTGAGACCAATAATGGTCATTTTGACCAATAACGACAGTCCCGGCCCTTTGAAACAGAAAATGGTAATTTTTACCAAAAACGACAGTCCCTTTGAGACAAAAAATGGTAATTTTGACCAAAAACCACACTCCCGACTCCTGTAAGCCAAAAATGGTAATTTTGACCAAAAATGACACTCCTGGCCCTTGTAAGCCAAAAAATGGTCATTTTGACCAAAAATTACACTTCTGGCCCTTTGAAGCCAAAAATTGTAATTTTGACCCAAAACGACACTGCCGCCCTTGGAAGCAAAAAATGGTCATTTTGACCAAAAACTACACTTCCGGCCCTTGTAAGCCAAAAAATTGTAATTTTGACCAAAACTGACACTCCTAGCCCATGGAAGCAAAAAATGGTAATTTTGTCCAAAAACGACACTTCCGGCTCCTGGAAGCCAAAAATGGCCATTTTGACCAAAAATGACACTCCTGGCCCTTGTAAGCCAAAAATTGTAATTTTGACCAAAAACGACACTTCCAGCTCTTGGAAGCCAAAAATGGCTATTTTGACCAAAAACGACGCTTCCGGCCTTTTGAGACCAATAATGGTAATTTTGACCAATAACGACAGTCCCGGCCCTTTGAAACAGAAAATTGTAATTTTTACCAAAAATGACACTCCCTTTGAGACAAAAAATGGTAATTTTGACCAAAAACCACACTCCCGACTCCTGTAAGCCAAAAATGGTAATTTTGACCAAAAATGACACTCCTGGCCCTTGTAAGCCAGAAAATGGTCATTTTGACCAAAAATTACACTACTGGCCCTTGGAAGCCAAAAATGGTCATTTAGACCCAAAACGACACTGCCGCCCTTGGAAGCAAAAAAATGGTCATTTTGACCAAAAACTACACTTCCGGCCCTTGTAAGCCAAAAAATGGTAATTTTGACCAAAAACCAAACTCCTGACTCCTGTAAGCCAAAAATGGTAATTTTGAGCAAAAATGACACTCCTGACCCTTGTAAGCTAAAAAATGGTCATTTTGACCAAAAATTACACTTCTGGCCCTTTGAAGCCAAAAATTGTAATTTTGACCAAAAACTACACTTCTGGTCTTTGTAAGCCAAAAAATGGTCATTTTGACCAAAAACTACACTCCTTGCTCTCGTAAGCAAAAAAATGGTCTTTTTGACCAAAAACGACACTCGCAGCCCATTCAGACCAAAAATGGTCATTTTGACCAAAAAATTACACTCTTGGAAGGCAACAATGGTAATTTTGACCCAAAACGACACTCCTAGACCTTGGGAGCAAAAAATGGTAATTTTGACCAAAAACGACAATCCCAGCCCTTTAGAATAAAAGTAGTCATTTTGACCAAAAACTACACTGCTGGCCCTTGGAAGCCAAAAATGGTCATTTTGTCCCAAAATGACACTCGCGGCCCTTGGAAGCAAAAAATTGTAATTTTGAACAAAAACTACACTTCTGGCCCTTGTAAGATAAAAAAATGGTTATTTTGACACAAAACGACACTTCCGGCCTTTTGAGACCAAAAATGGTCATTTTGACCAATAACGACAGTCCCGGCCCTTTGAAACAGAAAATGGTAATTTTTACCAAAAACGACAGTCCCTTTGAGACAAAAAATGGTAATTTTGACCAAAAACCACACTCCCGACTCCTGTAAGCCAAAAATGGTAATTTTGACCAAAAATGACACTCCTGGCCCTTGTAAGCCAAAAAATGGTCATTTTGACCAAAAATTACACTTCTGGCCCTTTGAAGCCAAAAATTTTAATTTTGACCCAAAACGACACTGCCGCCCTTGGAAGCAAAAAATGGTCATTTTGACCAAAAACTACACTTCCGGCCCTTGTAAGCCAAAAAATTGTAATTTTGACCAAAACTGACACTCCTAGCCCATGGAAGCAAAAAATGGTAATTTTGTCCAAAAACGACACTTCCGGCTCCTGGAAGCCAAAAATGGCCATTTTGACCAAAAATGACACTCCTGGCCCTTGTAAGCCAAAAATTGTAATTTTGACCAAAAACGACACTTCCAGCTCTTGGAAGCCAAAAATGGCTATTTTGACCAAAAACGACACTTCCGGCCTTTTGAGACCAATAATGGTCATTTTGACCAATAACGACAGTCCCGGCCCTTTGAAACAGAAAATTGTAATTTTTACCAAAAATGACACTCCCTTTGAGACAAAAAATGGTAATTTTGACCAAAAACCACACTCCCGACTCCTGTAAGCCAAAAATGGTAATTTTGACCAAAAATGACACTCCTGGCCCTTGTAAGCCAGAAAATGGTCATTTTGACCAAAAATTACACTACTGGCCCTTGGAAGCCAAAAATGGTCATTTAGACCCAAAACGACACTGCCGCCCTTGGAAGCAAAAAAATGGTCATTTTGACCAAAAACTACACTTCCGGCCCTTGTAAGCCAAAAAATGGTAATTTTGACCAAAAACCAAACTCCTGACTCCTGTAAGCCAAAAATGGTAATTTTGAGCAAAAATGACACTCCTGACCCTTGTAAGCTAAAAAATGGTCATTTTGACCAAAAATTACACTTCTGGCCCTTTGAAGCCAAAAATTGTAATTTTGACCAAAAACTACACTTCTGGTCTTTGTAAGCCAAAAAATGGTCATTTTGACCAAAAACTACACTCCTTGCTCTCGTAAGCAAAAAAATGGTCTTTTTGACCAAAAACGACACTCGCAGCCCATTCAGACCAAAAATGGTCATTTTGACCAAAAAATTACACTCTTGGAAGGCAACAATGGTAATTTTGACCCAAAACGACACTCCTAGACCTTGGGAGCAAAAAATGGTAATTTTGACCAAAAACGACAATCCCAGCCCTTTAGAATAAAAGTAGTCATTTTGACCAAAAACTACACTGCTGGCCCTTGGAAGCCAAAAATGGTCATTTTGTCCCAAAATGACACTCGCGGCCCTTGGAAGCAAAAAATTGTAATTTTGAACAAAAACTACACTTCTGGCCCTTGTAAGATAAAAAAATGGTTATTTTGACACAAAACGACACTTCCGGCCTTTTGAGACCAATAATGGTCATTTTGACCAATAACGACAGTCCCGGCCCTTTGAAACAGAAAATGGTAATTTTTACCAAAAACGACAGTCCCTTTGAGACAAAAAAATGGTAATTTTGACCAAAAACCACACTCCCGACTCCTGTAAGCCAAAAATGGTAATTTTGACCAAAAATGACACTCCTGGCCCTTGTAAGCCAAAAAATGGTCATTTTGACCAAAAATTACACTTCTGGCCCTTTGAAGCCAAAAATTGTAATTTTGACCCAAAACGACACTGCCGCCCTTGGAAGCAAAAAATGGTCATTTTGACCAAAAACTACACTTCCGGCCCTTGTAAGCCAAAAAATTGTAATTTTGACCAAAACTGACACTCCTAGCCCATGGAAGCAAAAAATGGTAATTTTGTCCAAAAACGACACTTCCGGCTCCTGGAAGCCAAAAATGGCCATTTTGACCAAAAATGACACTCCTGGCCCTTGTAAGCCAAAAATTGTAATTTTGACCAAAAACGACACTTCCAGCTCTTGGAAGCCAAAAATGGCTATTTTGACCAAAAACGACGCTTCCGGCCTTTTGAGACCAATAATGGTAATTTTGACCAATAACGACAGTCCCGGCCCTTTGAAACAGAAAATTGTAATTTTTACCAAAAATGACACTCCCTTTGAGACAAAAAATGGTAATTTTGACCAAAAACCACACTCCCGACTCCTGTAAGCCAAAAATGGTAATTTTGACCAAAAATGACACTCCTGGCCCTTGTAAGCCAGAAAATGGTCATTTTGACCAAAAATTACACTACTGGCCCTTGGAAGCCAAAAATGGTCATTTAGACCCAAAACGACACTGCCGCCCTTGGAAGCAAAAAAATGGTCATTTTGACCAAAAACTACACTTCCGGCCCTTGTAAGCCAAAAAATGGTAATTTTGACCAAAAACCAAACTCCTGACTCCTGTAAGCCAAAAATGGTAATTTTGAGCAAAAATGACACTCCTGACCCTTGTAAGCTAAAAAATGGTCATTTTGACCAAAAATTACACTTCTGGCCCTTTGAAGCCAAAAATTGTAATTTTGACCAAAAACTACACTTCTGGTCTTTGTAAGCCAAAAAATGGTCATTTTGACCAAAAACTACACTCCTTGCTCTCGTAAGCAAAAAAATGGTCTTTTTGACCAAAAACGACACTCGCAGCCCATTCAGACCAAAAATGGTAATTTTGACCAAAAAATTACACTCTTGGAAGGCAACAATGGTAATTTTGACCCAAAACGACACTCCTAGACCTTGGGAGCAAAAAATGGTAATTTTGACCAAAAACGACAATCCCAGCCCTTTAGAATAAAAGTAGTCATTTTGACCAAAAACTACACTGCTGGCCCTTGGAAGCCAAAAATGGTCATTTTGTCCCAAAATGACACTCGCGGCCCTTGGAAGCAAAAAATTGTAATTTTGAACAAAAACTACACTTCTGGCCCTTGTAAGATAAAAAAATGGTTATTTTGACACAAAACGACACTTCCGGCCTTTTGAGACCAAAAATGGTCATTTTGACCAATAACGACAGTCCCGGCCCTTTGAAACAGAAAATGGTAATTTTTACCAAAAACGACAGTCCCTTTGAGACAAAAAATGGTAATTTTGACCAAAAACCACACTCCCGACTCCTGTAAGCCAAAAATGGTAATTTTGACCAAAAATGACACTCCTGGCCCTTGTAAGCCAAAAAATGGTCATTTTGACCAAAAATTACACTTCTGGCCCTTTGAAGCCAAAAATTTTAATTTTGACCCAAAACGACACTGCCGCCCTTGGAAGCAAAAAATGGTCATTTTGACCAAAAACTACACTTCCGGCCCTTGTAAGCCAAAAAATTGTAATTTTGACCAAAACTGACACTCCTAGCCCATGGAAGCAAAAAATGGTAATTTTGTCCAAAAACGACACTTCCGGCTCCTGGAAGCCAAAAATGGCCATTTTGACCAAAAATGACACTCCTGGCCCTTGTAAGCCAAAAATTGTAATTTTGACCAAAAACGACACTTCCAGCTCTTGGAAGCCAAAAATGGCTATTTTGACCAAAAACGACACTTCCGGCCTTTTGAGACCAATAATGGTCATTTTGACCAATAACGACAGTCCCGGCCCTTTGAAACAGAAAATTGTAATTTTTACCAAAAATGACACTCCCTTTGAGACAAAAAATGGTAATTTTGACCAAAAACCACACTCCCGACTCCTGTAAGCCAAAAATGGTAATTTTTGACCCAAAAATGACACTCCTGGCCCTTGTAAGCCAGAAAATGGTCATTTTGACCAAAAATTACACTACTGGCCCTTGGAAGCCAAAAATGGTCATTTAGACCCAAAACGACACTGCCGCCCTTGGAAGCAAAAAAATGGTCATTTTGACCAAAAACTACACTTCCGGCCCTTGTAAGCCAAAAAATGGTAATTTTGACCAAAAACCAAACTCCTGACTCCTGTAAGCCAAAAATGGTAATTTTGAGCAAAAATGACACTCCTGACCCTTGTAAGCTAAAAAAATGGTCATTTTGACCAAAAATTACACTTCTGGCCCTTTGAAGCCAAAAATTGTAATTTTGACCAAAAACACTTCTGGTCTTTGTAAGCCAAAAAATGGTCATTTTGACCAAAAACTACACTCCTTGCTCTCGTAAGCAAAAAAATGGTCTTTTTGACCAAAAACGACACTCGCAGCCCATTCAGACCAAAAATGGTCATTTTGACCAAAAAATGACACTCTTGGAAGGCAACAATGGTAATTTTGACCCAAAACGACACTCCTAGACCTTGGGAGCAAAAAATGGTAATTTTGACCAAAAACGACAATCCCAGCCCTTTAGAATAAAAGTAGTCATTTTGACCAAAAACTACACTGCTGGCCCTTGGAAGCCAAAAATGGTCATTTTGTCCCAAAATGACACTCGCGGCCCTTGGAAGCAAAAAATTGTAATTTTGAACAAAAACTACACTTCTGGCCCTTGTAAGATAAAAAAATGGTTATTTTGACACAAAACGACACTTCCGGCCTTTTGAGACCAATAATGGTCTTTTTGACCAATAACGACAGTCCCGGCCCTTTGAAACAGAAAATGGTAATTTTTACCAAAAACGACAGTCCCTTTGAGACAAAAAATGGTAATTTTGACCAAAAACCACACTCCCGACTCCTGTAAGCCAAAAATGGTAATTTTGACCAAAAATGACACTCCTGGCCCTTGTAAGCCAAAAAATGGTCATTTTGACCAAAAATTACACTTCTGGCCCTTTGAAGCCAAAAATTGTAATTTTGACCCAAAACGACACTGCCGCCCTTGGAAGCAAAAAATGGTCATTTTGACCAAAAACTACACTTCCGGCCCTTGTAAGCCAAAAAATTGTAATTTTGACCAAAACTGACACTCCTAGCCCATGGAAGCAAAAAATGGTAATTTTGTCCAAAAACGACACTTCCGGCTCCTGGAAGCCAAAAATGGCCATTTTGACCAAAAATGACACTCCTGGCCCTTGTAAGCCAAAAATTGTAATTTTGACCAAAAACGACACTTCCAGCTCTTGGAAGCCAAAAATGGCTATTTTGACCAAAAATGACACTTCCGGCCTTTTGAGACCAATAATGGTCATTTTGACAAATAACGACAGTCCCGGCCCTTTGAAACAGAAAATTGTAATTATTACCAAAAATGACACTCCCTTTGAGACAAAAAATGGTAATTTTGACCAAAAACCACACTCCCGACTCCTGTAAGCCAAAAATGGTAATTTTGACCAAAAATGACACTCCTGGCCCTTGTAAGCCAGAAAATGGTCATTTTGACCAAAAATTACACTACTGGCCCTTGGAAACCAAAAATGGTCATTTAGACCCAAAACGACACTGCCGCCCTTGGAAGCAAAAAAATGGTCATTTTGACCAAAAACTACACTTCCGGCCCTTGTAAGCCAAAAAATTGTAATTTTGACCAAAAACCACACTCCTGACTCCTGTAAGCCAAAAATGGTAATTTTGAGCAAAAATGACACTCCTGACCCTTGTAAGCTAAAAAATGGTCATTTTGACCAAAAATTACACTTCTGGCCCTTTGAAGCCAAAAATTGTAATTTTGACCAAAAACTACACTTCTGGTCTTTGTAAGCCAAAAAATGGTCATTTTGACCAAAAACTACACTCCTTGCTCTCGTAAGCAAAAAAATGGTCTTTTTGACCAAAAACGACACTCGCAGCCCATTCAGACCAAAAATGGTCATTTTGACCAAAAAATTACACTCTTGGAAGGCAACAATGGTAATTTTGACCCAAAACGACACTCCTAGACCTTGGGAGCAAAAAATGGTAATTTTGACCAAAAACGACAATCCCAGCCCTTTAGAATAAAAGTAGTCATTTTGACCAAAAACTACACTGCTGGCCCTTGGAAGCCAAAAATGGTCATTTTGTCCCAAAATGACACTCGCGGCCCTTGGAAGCAAAAAATTGTAATTTTGAACAAAAACTACACTTCTGGCCCTTGTAAGATAAAAAAATGGTTATTTTGACACAAAACGACACTTCCGGCCTTTTGAGACCAAAAATGGTCATTTTGACCAATAACGACAGTCCCGGCCCTTTGAAACAGAAAATGGTAATTTTTACCAAAAACGACAGTCCCTTTGAGACAAAAAATGGTAATTTTGATCAAAAACCACACTCCCGACTCCTGTAAGCCAAAAAATGGTCATTTTGACCAAAAATTACACTTCTGGCCCTTTGAAGCCAAAAATTGTAATTTTGACCCAAAACGACACTGCCGCCCTTGGAAGCAAAAAATGGTCATTTTGACCAAAAACTACACTTCCGGCCCTTGTAAGCCAAAAAATTGTAATTTTGACCAAAACTGACACTCCTAGCCCATGGAAGCAAAAAATGGTAATTTTGTCCAAAAACGACACTTCCGGCTCCTGGAAGCCAAAAATGGCGATTTTGACCAAAAATGACACTCCTGGCCCTTGTAAGCCAAAAATTGTAATTTTGACCAAAAACGACACTTCCAGCTCTTGGAAGCCAAAAATGGCTATTTTGACCAAAAACGACACTTCCGGCCTTTTGAGACCAATAATGGTCATTTTGACCAATAACGACAGTCCCGGCCCTTTGAAACAGAAAATTGTCATTTTTACCAAAAATGACACTCCCTTTGAGACAAAAAATGGTAATTTTGACCAAAAACCACACTCCCGACTCCTGTAAGCCAAAAATGGTAATTTTGACCAAAAATGACACTCCTGGCCCTTGTAAGCCAGAAAATGGTCATTTTGACCAAAAATTACACTACTGGCCCTTGGAAGCCAAAAATGGTCATTTAGACCCAAAACGACACTGCCGCCCTTGGAAGCAAAGAAATGGTCATTTTGACCAAAAACTACACTTCCGGCCCTTGTAAGCCAAAAAATGGTAATTTTGACCAAAAACCAAACTCCTGACTCCTGTAAGCCAAAAATGGTAATTTTGAGCAAAAATGACACTCCTGACCCTTGTAAGCTAAAAAATGGTCATTTTGACCAAAAATTACACTTCTGGCCCTTTGAAGCCAAAAATTGTAATTTTGACCAAAAACTACACTTCTGGTCTTTGTAAGCCAAAAAATGGTCATTTTGACCAAAAACTACACTCCTTGCTCTCGTAAGCAAAAAAATGGTCTTTTTGACCAAAAACGACACTCGCAGCCCATTCAGACCAAAAATGGTCATTTTGACCAAAAAATTACACTCTTGGAAGGCAACAATGGTAATTTTGACCCAAAACGACACTCCTAGACCTTGGGAGCAAAAAATGGTAATTTTGACCAAAAACGACAATCCCAGCCCTTTAGAATAAAAGTAGTCATTTTGACCAAAAACTACACTGCTGGCCCTTGGAAGCCAAAAATGGTCATTTTGTCCCAAAATGACACTCGCGGCCCTTGGAAGCAAAAAATTGTAATTTTGAACAAAAACTACACTTCTGGCCCTTGTAAGATAAAAAAATGGTGATTTTGACACAAAACGACACTTCCGGCCTTTTGAGACCAATAATGGTCATTTTGACCAATAACGACAGTCCCGGCCCTTTGAAACAGAAAATGGTAATTTTTACCAAAAACGACAGTCCCTTTGAGACAAAAAATGGTAATTTTGACCAAAAACCACACTCCCGACTCCTGTAAGCCAAAAATGGTAATTTTGACCAAAAATGACACTCCTGGCCCTTGTAAGCCAAAAAATGGTCATTTTGACCAAAAATTACACTTCTGGCCCTTTGAAGCCAAAAATTTTAATTTTGACCCAAAACGACACTGCCGCCCTTGGAAGCAAAAAATGGTCATTTTGACCAAAAACTACACTTCCGGCCCTTGTAAGCCAAAAAATTGTAATTTTGACCAAAACTGACACTCCTAGCCCATGGAAGCAAAAAATGGTAATTTTGTCCAAAAACGACACTTCCGGCTCCTGGAAGCCAAAAATGGCCATTTTGACCAAAAATGACACTCCTGGCCCTTGTAAGCCAAAAATTGTAATTTTGACCAAAAACGACACTTCCAGCTCTTGGAAGCCAAAAATGGCTATTTTGACCAAAAACGACACTTCCGGCCTTTTAAAACCAATAATGGTCATTTTGACCAATAACGACAGTCCCGGCCCTTTGAAACAGAAAATTGTAATTATTACCAAAAATGACACTCCCTTTGAGACAAAAAATGGTAATTTTGACCAAAAACCACACTCCCGACTCCTGTAAGCCAAAAATGGTAATTTTGACCAAAAATGACACTCCTGGCCCTTGTAAGCCAGAAAATGGTAATTTTGACCAAAAATTACACTACTGGCCCTTGGAAGCCAAAAATGGTCATTTAGACCCAAAACGACACTGCCGCCCTTGGAAGCAAAAAAATGGTCATTTTGACCAAAAACTACACTTCGGCCCTTGTAAGCCAAAAAATTGTAATTTTGACCAAAAACCACACTCCTGACTCCTGTAAGCCAAAAATGGTAATTTTGAGCAAAAATGACACTCCTGACCCTTGTAAGCTAAAAAATGGTCATTTTGACCAAAAATTACACTTCTGGCCCTTTGAAGCCAAAAATTGTAATTTTGACCAAAAACTACACTTCTGGTCTTTGTAAGCCAAAAAATGGTCATTTTGACCAAAAACTACACTCCTTGCTCTCGTAAGCAAAAAATGGTCTTTTTGACCAAAAACGACACTCGCAGCCCATTCAGACCAAAATGGTAATTTTGACCAAAAAATTACACTCTTGGAAGGCAACAATGGTAATTTTGACCCAAAATGACACTCCTAGACCTTGGGAGCAAAAAATGGTAATTTTCACCAAAAACGACAATCCCAGCCCTTTAGAATAAAAGTAGTCATTTTGACCAAAAACTACACTGCTGGCCCTTGGAAGCCAAAAATGGTCATTTTGTCCCAAAACGACACCCGCGGCCCTTGGAAGCAAAAAATTGTAATTTTGAACAAAAACTACACTTCTGGCCCTTGTAAGATAAAAAATGGTTATTTTGACCCAAAACGACACTTCCGGCCTTTTGAGACCAAAAATTGTCATTTTGACCAATAACGACAGTCCCGGCCCTTTGAAACAGAAAATGGTAATTTTTACCAAAAATGACACTCCCTTTGAGACAAAAAATGGTAATTTTGACCAAAAACCACACTCCCGACTCCTGTAAGCCAAAAATGCTAATTTTGACCAAAAATGACACTCCTGGCCCTTGTAAGCCAAAAAATGGTCATTTTGACCAAACACAACACTCCTAGCCCTTGGAAGCAAAAAAATTTTAATTTTGACCAAAAATTACACTTCTGGCCCTTGGAAGCCAAAAATGGTAATTTTGACCGAAAACGACACTGCCGGCCCTTGTAAGCCAAAAATTGTATTTTGACAAAAAACGACACTCCTAGCCCTTGGGAGTAAAAAATAGTAATTTTGACCAAAAACAACACTCCCGGCTCTTGGAAGCCAAAAGTGGTCATTTTGAAAAAAACGACACTTCCTGCCCTTTGAGACCAAAAATGGTAATTTTGACCAAAAACTACACTCTCTGGCCTTGTAAGCCAAAAATGGTCATTTTGACCCAAAACGACACTTCCGGCCTTTTGAGACCAAAAATGGTCATTTTGACCCAAAACGACACTTCCGGCCTTTTGAGACCAATAATGGTCATTTTGACCAATAACGACAGTCCCGGCCCTTTGAAACGGACAATTGTCATTTTTCAAAAATGACACTCCCTTTGAGACAAAAAATGGTAATTTTGACCAAAAACCACACTCCCGACTCCTGTAAGCCAAAAATGGTAATTTTGACCAAAAATGACACTCCTGGCCCTTGTAAGCCAGAAAATGGTCATTTTGACCAAACACAACACTCCTAGCCCTTGGAAGCAAAAAAATGTTAATTTTGACCAAAAATTACACTTCTGGCCCTTGGAAGCCAAAAATGGTAATTTTGACCGAAAACGACACTGCCGCCCTTGGAAGCAAAAAAATGGTCATTTTGACCAAAAACTACACTTCCGGCCCTTGTAAGCCAAAAAATGGTAATTTTGACCAAAAACCAAACTCCTGACTCCTGTAAGCCAAAAATGGTAATTTTGAGCAAAAATGACACTCCTGACCCTTGTAAGCTAAAAAATGGTCATTTTGACCAAAAATTACACTTCTGGCCCTTTGAAGCCAAAAATTGTAATTTTGACCAAAAACTACACTTCTGGTCTTTGTAAGCCAAAAAATGGTCATTTTGACCAAAAACTACACTCCTTGCTCTCGTAAGCAAAAAAATGGTCTTTTTGACCAAAAACGACACTCGCAGCCCATTCAGACCAAAAATGGTCATTTTGACCAAAAAATTACACTCTTGGAAGGCAACAATGGTAATTTTGACCCAAAACGACACTCCTAGACCTTGGGAGCAAAAAATGGTAATTTTGACCAAAAACGACAATCCCAGCCCTTTAGAATAAAAGTAGTCATTTTGACCAAAAACTACACTGCTGGCCCTTGGAAGCCAAAAATGGTCATTTTGTCCCAAAATGACACTCGCGGCCCTTGGAAGCAAAAAATTGTAATTTTGAACAAAAACTACACTTCTGGCCCTTGTAAGATAAAAAAATGGTTATTTTGACACAAAACGACACTTCCGGCCTTTTGAGACCAAAAATGGTCATTTTGACCAATAACGACAGTCCCGGCCCTTTGAAACAGAAAATGGTAATTTTTACCAAAAACGACAGTCCCTTTGAGACAAAAAATGGTAATTTTGACCAAAAACCACACTCCCGACTCCTGTAAGCCAAAAATGGTAATTTTGACCAAAAATGACACTCCTGGCCCTTGTAAGCCAAAAAATGGTCATTTTGACCAAAAATTACACTTCTGGCCCTTTGAAGCCAAAAATTTTAATTTTGACCCAAAACGACACTGCCGCCCTTGGAAGCAAAAAATGGTCATTTTGACCAAAAACTACACTTCCGGCCCTTGTAAGCCAAAAAATTGTAATTTTGACCAAAACTGACACTCCTAGCCCATGGAAGCAAAAAATGGTAATTTTGTCCAAAAACGACACTTCCGGCTCCTGGAAGCCAAAAATGGCCATTTTGACCAAAAATGACACTCCTGGCCCTTGTAAGCCAAAAATTGTAATTTTGACCAAAAACGACACTTCCAGCTCTTGGAAGCCAAAAATGGCTATTTTGACCAAAAACGACACTTCCGGCCTTTTGAGACCAATAATGGTCATTTTGACCAATAACGACAGTCCCGGCCCTTTGAAACAGAAAATTGTAATTTTTACCAAAAATGACACTCCCTTTGAGACAAAAAATGGTAATTTTGACCAAAAACCACACTCCCGACTCCTGTAAGCCAAAAATGGTAATTTTGACCAAAAATGACACTCCTGGCCCTTGTAAGCCAGAAAATGGTCATTTTGACCAAAAATTACACTACTGGCCCTTGGAAGCCAAAAATGGTCATTTAGACCCAAAACGACACTGCCGCCCTTGGAAGCAAAAAAATGGTCATTTTGACCAAAAACTACACTTCCGGCCCTTGTAAGCCAAAAAATGGTAATTTTGACCAAAAACCAAACTCCTGACTCCTGTAAGCCAAAAATGGTAATTTTGAGCAAAAATGACACTCCTGACCCTTGTAAGCTAAAAAATGGTCATTTTGACCAAAAATTACACTTCTGGCCCTTTGAAGCCAAAAATTGTAATTTTGACCAAAAACTACACTTCTGGTCTTTGTAAGCCAAAAAATGGTCATTTTGACCAAAAACTACACTCCTTGCTCTCGTAAGCAAAAAAATGGTCTTTTTGACCAAAAACGACACTCGCAGCCCATTCAGACCAAAAATGGTCATTTTGACCAAAAAATTACACTCTTGGAAGG
The DNA here is from genome assembly GCF_965119305.1 of Pelophylax lessonae. Taxonomy (NCBI): domain Eukaryota; kingdom Metazoa; phylum Chordata; class Amphibia; order Anura; family Ranidae; genus Pelophylax; species Pelophylax lessonae. The sequence goes on from NW_028119799.1 coordinate 79,445, forward strand.
CAACAATGGTAATTTTGACCCAAAACGACACTCCTAGACCTTGGGAGCAAAAAATGGTAATTTTGACCAAAAACGACAATCCCAGCCCTTTAGAATAAAAGTAGTCATTTTGACCAAAAACTACACTGCTGGCCCTTGGAAGCCAAAAATGGTCATTTTGTCCCAAAATGACACTCGCGGCCCTTGGAAGCAAAAAATTGTAATTTTGAACAAAAACTACACTTCTGGCCCTTGTAAGATAAAAAAATGGTTATTTTGACACAAAACGACACTTCCGGCCTTTTGAGACCAATAATGGTCATTTTGACCAATAACGACAGTCCCGGCCCTTTGAAACAGAAAATGGTAATTTTTACCAAAAACGACAGTCCCTTTGAGACAAAAAATGGTAATTTTGACCAAAAACCACACTCCCGACTCCTGTAAGCCAAAAATGGTAATTTTGACCAAAAATGACACTCCTGGCCCTTGTAAGCCAAAAAATGGTCATTTTGACCAAAAATTACACTTCTGGCCCTTTGAAGCCAAAAATTGTAATTTTGACCCAAAACGACACTGCCGCCCTTGGAAGCAAAAAATGGTCATTTTGACCAAAAACTACACTTCCGGCCCTTGTAAGCCAAAAAATTGTAATTTTGACCAAAACTGACACTCCTAGCCCATGGAAGCAAAAAATGGTAATTTTGTCCAAAAACGACACTTCCGGCTCCTGGAAGCCAAAAATGGCCATTTTGACCAAAAATGACACTCCTGGCCCTTGTAAGCCAAAAATTGTAATTTTGACCAAAAACGACACTTCCAGCTCTTGGAAGCCAAAAATGGCTATTTTGACCAAAAACGACGCTTCCGGCCTTTTGAGACCAATAATGGTAATTTTGACCAATAACGACAGTCCCGGCCCTTTGAAACAGAAAATTGTAATTTTTACCAAAAATGACACTCCCTTTGAGACAAAAAATGGTAATTTTGACCAAAAACCACACTCCCGACTCCTGTAAGCCAAAAATGGTAATTTTGACCAAAAATGACACTCCTGGCCCTTGTAAGCCAGAAAATGGTCATTTTGACCAAAAATTACACTACTGGCCCTTGGAAGCCAAAAATGGTCATTTAGACCCAAAACGACACTGCCGCCCTTGGAAGCAAAAAAATGGTCATTTTGACCAAAAACTACACTTCCGGCCCTTGTAAGCCAAAAAATGGTAATTTTGACCAAAAACCAAACTCCTGACTCCTGTAAGCCAAAAATGGTAATTTTGAGCAAAAATGACACTCCTGACCCTTGTAAGCTAAAAAATGGTCATTTTGACCAAAAATTACACTTCTGGCCCTTTGAAGCCAAAAATTGTAATTTTGACCAAAAACTACACTTCTGGTCTTTGTAAGCCAAAAAATGGTCATTTTGACCAAAAACTACACTCCTTGCTCTCGTAAGCAAAAAAATGGTCTTTTTGACCAAAAACGACACTCGCAGCCCATTCAGACCAAAAATGGTCATTTTGACCAAAAAATTACACTCTTGGAAGGCAACAATGGTAATTTTGACCCAAAACGACACTCCTAGACCTTGGGAGCAAAAAATGGTAATTTTGACCAAAAACGACAATCCCAGCCCTTTAGAATAAAAGTAGTCATTTTGACCAAAAACTACACTGCTGGCCCTTGGAAGCCAAAAATGGTCATTTTGTCCCAAAATGACACTCGCGGCCCTTGGAAGCAAAAAATTGTAATTTTGAACAAAAACTACACTTCTGGCCCTTGTAAGATAAAAAAATGGTTATTTTGACACAAAACGACACTTCCGGCCTTTTGAGACCAAAAATGGTCATTTTGACCAATAACGACAGTCCCGGCCCTTTGAAACAGAAAATGGTAATTTTTACCAAAAACGACAGTCCCTTTGAGACAAAAAATGGTAATTTTGACCAAAAACCACACTCCCGACTCCTGTAAGCCAAAAATGGTAATTTTGACCAAAAATGACACTCCTGGCCCTTGTAAGCCAAAAAATGGTCATTTTGACCAAAAATTACACTTCTGGCCCTTTGAAGCCAAAAATTTTAATTTTGACCCAAAACGACACTGCCGCCCTTGGAAGCAAAAAATGGTCATTTTGACCAAAAACTACACTTCCGGCCCTTGTAAGCCAAAAAATTGTAATTTTGACCAAAACTGACACTCCTAGCCCATGGAAGCAAAAAATGGTAATTTTGTCCACGACACTTCCGGCTCCTGGAAGCCAAAAATGGCCATTTTGACCAAAAATGACACTCCTGGCCCTTGTAAGCCAAAAATTGTAATTTTGACCAAAAACGACACTTCCAGCTCTTGGAAGCCAAAAATGGCTATTTTGACCAAAAACGACACTTCCGGCCTTTTGAGACCAATAATGGTCATTTTGACCAATAACGACAGTCCCGGCCCTTTGAAACAGAAAATTGTAATTTTTACCAAAAATGACACTCCCTTTGAGACAAAAAATGGTAATTTTGACCAAAAACCACACTCCCGACTCCTGTAAGCCAAAAATGGTAATTTTGACCAAAAATGACACTCCTGGCCCTTGTAAGCCAGAAAATGGTCATTTTGACCAAAAATTACACTACTGGCCCTTGGAAGCCAAAAATGGTCATTTAGACCCAAAACGACACTGCCGCCCTTGGAAGCAAAAAAATGGTCATTTTGACCAAAAACTACACTTCCGGCCCTTGTAAGCCAAAAAATGGTAATTTTGACCAAAAACCAAACTCCTGACTCCTGTAAGCCAAAAATGGTAATTTTGAGCAAAAATGACACTCCTGACCCTTGTAAGCTAAAAAATGGTCATTTTGACCAAAAATTACACTTCTGGCCCTTTGAAGCCAAAAATTGTAATTTTGACCAAAAACTACACTTCTGGTCTTTGTAAGCCAAAAAATGGTCATTTTGACCAAAAACTACACTCCTTGCTCTCGTAAGCAAAAAAATGGTCTTTTTGACCAAAAACGACACTCGCAGCCCATTCAGACCAAAAATGGTCATTTTGACCAAAAAATTACACTCTTGGAAGGCAACAATGGTAATTTTGACCCAAAACGACACTCCTAGACCTTGGGAGCAAAAAATGGTAATTTTGACCAAAAACGACAATCCCAGCCCTTTAGAATAAAAGTAGTCATTTTGACCAAAAACTACACTGCTGGCCCTTGGAAGCCAAAAATGGTCATTTTGTCCCAAAATGACACTCGCGGCCCTTGGAAGCAAAAAATTGTAATTTTGAACAAAAACTACACTTCTGGCCCTTGTAAGATAAAAAAATGGTTATTTTGACACAAAACGACACTTCCGGCCTTTTGAGACCAATAATGGTCATTTTGACCAATAACGACAGTCCCGGCCCTTTGAAACAGAAAATGGTAATTTTTACCAAAAACGACAGTCCCTTTGAGACAAAAATGGTAATTTTGACCAAAAACCACACTCCCGACTCCTGTAAGCCAAAAATGGTAATTTTGACCAAAAATGACACTCCTGGCCCTTGTAAGCCAAAAAATGGTCATTTTGACCAAAAATTACACTTCTGGCCCTTTGAAGCCAAAAATTGTAATTTTGACCCAAAACGACACTGCCGCCCTTGGAAGCAAAAAATGGTCATTTTGACCAAAAACTACACTTCCGGCCCTTGTAAGCCAAAAAATTGTAATTTTGACCAAAACTGACACTCCTAGCCCATGGAAGCAAAAAATGGTAATTTTGTCCAAAAACGACACTTCCGGCTCCTGGAAGCCAAAAATGGCCATTTTGACCAAAAATGACACTCCTGGCCCTTGTAAGCCAAAAATTGTAATTTTGACCAAAAACGACACTTCCAGCTCTTGGAAGCCAAAAATGGCTATTTTGACCAAAAACGACGCTTCCGGCCTTTTGAGACCAATAATGGTAATTTTGACCAATAACGACAGTCCCGGCCCTTTGAAACAGAAAATTGTAATTTTTACCAAAAATGACACTCCCTTTGAGACAAAAAATGGTAATTTTGACCAAAAACCACACTCCCGACTCCTGTAAGCCAAAATGGTAATTTTGACCAAAAATGACACTCCTGGCCCTTGTAAGCCAGAAAATGGTCATTTTGACCAAAAATTACACTACTGGCCCTTGGAAGCCAAAAATGGTCATTTAGACCCAAAACGACACTGCCGCCCTTGGAAGCAAAAAAATGGTCATTTTGACCAAAAACTACACTTCCGGCCCTTGTAAGCCAAAAAATGGTAATTTTGACCAAAAACCAAACTCCTGACTCCTGTAAGCCAAAAATGGTAATTTTGAGCAAAAATGACACTCCTGACCCTTGTAAGCTAAAAAATGGTCATTTTGACCAAAAATTACACTTCTGGCCCTTTGAAGCCAAAAATTGTAATTTTGACCAAAAACTACACTTCTGGTCTTTGTAAGCCAAAAAATGGTCATTTTGACCAAAAACTACACTCCTTGCTCTCGTAAGCAAAAAAATGGTCTTTTTGACCAAAAACGACACTCGCAGCCCATTCAGACCAAAAAATGGTCATTTTGACCAAAAAATTACACTCTTGGAAGGCAACAATGGTAATTTTGACCCAAAACGACACTCCTAGACCTTGGGAGCAAAAAATGGTAATTTTGACCAAAAACGACAATCCCAGCCCTTTAGAATAAAAGTAGTCATTTTGACCAAAAACTACACTGCTGGCCCTTGGAAGCCAAAAATGGTCATTTTGTCCCAAAATGACACTCGCGGCCCTTGGAAGCAAAAAATTGTAATTTTGAACAAAAACTACACTTCTGGCCCTTGTAAGATAAAAAAAATGGTGATTTTGACACAAAACGACACTTCCGGCCTTTTGAGACCAATAATGGTCATTTTGACCAATAACGACAGTCCCGGCCCTTTGAAACAGAAAATGGTAATTTTTACCAAAAACGACAGTCCCTTTGAGACAAAAAATGGTAATTTTGACCAAAAAACCACACTCCCGACTCCTGTAAGCCAAAAATGGTAATTTTGACCAAAAATGACACTCCTGGCCCTTGTAAGCCAAAAAATGGTCATTTTGACCAAAAATTACACTTCTGGCCCTTTGAAGCCAAAAATTTTAATTTTGACCCAAAACGACACTGCCGCCCTTGGAAGCAAAAAAATGGTCATTTTGACCAAAAACTACACTTCCGGCCCTTGTAAGCCAAAAAATTGTAATTTTGACCAAAACTGACACTCCTAGCCCATGGAAGCAAAAAATGGTAATTTTGTCCAAAAACGACACTTCCGGCTCCTGGAAGCCAAAAATGGCCATTTTGACCAAAAATGACACTCCTGGCCCTTGTAAGCCAAAAATTGTAATTTTGACCAAAAACGACACTTCCAGCTCTTGGAAGCCAAAAATGGCTATTTTGACCAAAAACGACACTTCCGGCCTTTTTAAAACCAATAATGGTCATTTTGACCAATAACGACAGTCCCGGCCCTTTGAAACAGAAAATTGTAATTATTACCAAAAATGACACTCCCTTTGAGACAAAAAATGGTAATTTTGACCAAAAACCACACTCCCGACTCCTGTAAGCCAAAAATGGTAATTTTGACCAAAAATGACACTCCTGGCCCTTGTAAGCCAGAAAATGGTAATTTTGACCAAAAATTACACTACTGGCCCTTGGAAGCCAAAAATGGTCATTTAGACCCAAAACGACACTGCCGCCCTTGGAAGCAAAAAAATGGTCATTTTGACCAAAAACTACACTTCGGCCCTTGTAAGCCAAAAAATTGTAATTTTGACCAAAAACCACACTCCTGACTCCTGTAAGCCAAAAATGGTAATTTTGAGCAAAAATGACACTCCTGACCCTTGTAAGCTAAAAAATGGTCATTTTGACCAAAAATTACACTTCTGGCCCTTTGAAGCCAAAAATTGTAATTTTGACCAAAAACTACACTTCTGGTCTTTGTAAGCCAAAAAATGGTCATTTTGACCAAAAACTACACTCCTTGCTCTCGTAAGCAAAAAATGGTCTTTTTGACCAAAAACGACACTCGCAGCCCATTCAGACCAAAATGGTAATTTTGACCAAAAAATTACACTCTTGGAAGGCAACAATGGTAATTTTGACCCAAAATGACACTCCTAGACCTTGGGAGCAAAAAATGGTAATTTTCACCAAAAACGACAATCCCAGCCCTTTAGAATAAAAGTAGTCATTTTGACCAAAAACTACACTGCTGGCCCTTGGAAGCCAAAAATGGTCATTTTGTTCCCAAAACGACACCCGCGGCCCTTGGAAGCAAAAAATTGTAATTTTGAACAAAAACTACACTTCTGGCCCTTGTAAGATAAAAAATGGTTATTTTGACCCAAAACGACACTTCCGGCCTTTTTGAGACCAAAAATTGTCATTTTGACCAATAACGACAGTCCCGGCCCTTTGAAACAGAAAATGGTAATTTTTACCAAAAATGACACTCCCTTTGAGACAAAAAATGGTAATTTTGACCAAAAACCACACTCCCCGACTCCTGTAAGCCAAAAATGCTAATTTTGACCAAAAATGACACTCCTGGCCCTTGTAAGCCAAAAAATGGTCATTTTGACCAAACACAACACTCCTAGCCCTTGGAAGCAAAAAAATTTTAATTTTGACCAAAAATTACACTTCTGGCCCTTGGAAGCCAAAAATGGTAATTTTGACCGAAAACGACACTGCCGGCCCTTGTAAGCCAAAAATTGTATTTTGACAAAAAACGACACTCCTAGCCCTTGGGAGTAAAAAATAGTAATTTTGACCAAAAACAACACTCCCGGCTCTTGGAAGCCAAAAGTGGTCATTTTGAAAAAAACGACACTTCCTGCCCTTTGAGACCAAAAATGGTAATTTTGACCAAAAACTACACTCTCTGGCCTTGTAAGCCAAAAATGGTCATTTTGACCCAAAAACGACACTTCCGGCCTTTTGAGACCAAAAATGGTCATTTTGACCCAAAACGACACTTCCGGCCTTTTGAGACCAATAATGGTCATTTTGACCAATAACGACAGTCCCGGCCCTTTGAAACGGACAATTGTCATTTTTCAAAAATGACACTCCCTTTGAGACAAAAAATGGTAATTTTGACCAAAAACCACACTCCCGACTCCTGTAAGCCAAAAATGGTAATTTTGACCAAAAATGACACTCCTGGCCCTTGTAAGCCAGAAAATGGTCATTTTGACCAAACACAACACTCCTAGCCCTTGGAAGCAAAAAAATGTTAATTTTGACCAAAAATTACACTTCTGGCCCTTGGAAGCCAAAAATGGTAATTTTGACCGAAAACGACACTGCCGCCCTTGGAAGCAAAAAAATGGTCATTTTGACCAAAAACTACACTTCCGGCCCTTGTAAGCCAAAAAATGGTAATTTTGACCAAAAACCAAACTCCTGACTCCTGTAAGCCAAAAATGGTAATTTTGAGCAAAAATGACACTCCTGACCCTTGTAAGCTAAAAAATGGTCATTTTGACCAAAAATTACACTTCTGGCCCTTTGAAGCCAAAAATTGTAATTTTGACCAAAAAACTACACTTCTGGTCTTTGTAAGCCAAAAAATGGTCATTTTGACCAAAAACTACACTCCTTGCTCTCGTAAGCAAAAAATGGTCTTTTTGACCAAAAACGACACTCGCAGCCCATTCAGACCAAAAATGGTCATTTTGACCAAAAAATTACACTCTTGGAAGGCAACAATGGTAATTTTGACCCAAAACGACACTCCTAGACCTTGGGAGCAAAAAATGGTAATTTTGACCAAAAACGACAATCCCAGCCCTTTAGAATAAAAGTAGTCATTTTGACCAAAAACTACACTGCTGGCCCTTGGAAGCCAAAAATGGTCATTTTGTCCCAAAATGACACTCGCGGCCCTTGGAAGCAAAAAATTGTAATTTTGAACAAAAACTACACTTCTGGCCCTTGTAAGATAAAAAAATGGTTATTTTGACACAAAACGACACTTCCGGCCTTTTGAGACCAAAAATGGTCATTTTGACCAATAACGACAGTCCCGGCCCTTTGAAACAGAAAATGGTAATTTTTACCAAAAACGACAGTCCCTTTGAGACAAAAAATGGTAATTTTGACCAAAAACCACACTCCCGACTCCTGTAAGCCAAAAATGGTAATTTTGACCAAAAATGACACTCCTGGCCCTTGTAAGCCAAAAAATGGTCATTTTGACCAAAAATTACACTTCTGGCCCTTTGAAGCCAAAAATTTTAATTTTGACCCAAAACGACACTGCCGCCCTTGGAAGCAAAAAATGGTCATTTTGACCAAAAAACTACACTTCCGGCCCTTGTAAGCCAAAAAATTGTAATTTTGACCAAAACTGACACTCCTAGCCCATGGAAGCAAAAAATGGTAATTTTGTCCAAAAACGACACTTCCGGCTCCTGGAAGCCAAAAATGGCCATTTTGACCAAAAATGACACTACTGGCCCTTGTAAGCCAAAAATTGTAATTTTGACCAAAAACGACACTTCCAGCTCTTGGAAGCCAAAAATGGCTATTTTGACCAAAAACGACACTTCCGGCCTTTTGAGACCAATAATGGTCATTTTGACCAATAACGACAGTCCCGGCCCTTTGAAACAGAAAATTGTAATTTTTACCAAAAATGACACTCCCTTTGAGACAAAAAATGGTAATTTTGACCAAAAACCACACTCCCGACTCCTGTAAGCCAAAAATGGTAATTTTGACCAAAAATGACACTCCTGGCCCTTGTAAGCCAGAAAATGGTCATTTTGACCAAAAATTACACTACTGGCCCTTGGAAGCCAAAAATGGTCATTTAGACCCAAAACGACACTGCCGCCCTTGGAAGCAAAAAATGGTCATTTTGACCAAAAACTACACTTCCGGCCCTTGTAAGCCAAAAAATGGTAATTTTGACCAAAAACCAAACTCCTGACTCCTGTAAGCCAAAAATGGTAATTTTGAGCAAAAATGACACTCCTGACCCTTGTAAGCTAAAAAATGGTCATTTTGACCAAAAATTACACTTCTGGCCCTTTGAAGCCAAAAATTGTAATTTTGACCAAAAAACTACACTTCTGGTCTTTGTAAGCCAAAAAATGGTCATTTTGACCAAAAACTACACTCCTTGCTCTCGTAAGCAAAAAAATGGTCTTTTTGACCAAAAACGACACTCGCAGCCCATTCAGACCAAAAATGGTCATTTTGACCAAAAAATTACACTCTTGGAAGGCAACAATGGTAATTTTGACCCAAAACGACACTCCTAGACCTTGGGAGCAAAAAATGGTAATTTTGACCAAAAACGACAATCCCAGCCCTTTAGAATAAAAGTAGTCATTTTGACCAAAAACTACACTGCTGGCC